>NW_010433735.1:14962-39608 GCF_000710305.1 Buceros rhinoceros silvestris | reverse complement strand
GTGACGGTCTCGGCCTTATGTAGCATAAGCATAGCTCAGCCGAATGGGTTACAACACCCAGGCCTTAGGCATCGGTCAGGCTTCTAGCTGAGCAGTGAAAGCTGCACCTCACCTGGGGTACCAGGACTCCCTATATATAATATATAACTGCCTCCAGCAGTGAGGCTTACAAGCATCCGTGTCCTAACCTGCAAAGGCTGCTCCATGGGAAACGAAGACATATTGCCCTATGGGCAGTGTCGGTGTGTTCTAACGTCTATGACAAATGTGGCCGCCTCTTGGCAACAGGCAGGAGTTCATCTCTGGTAACACTCGCAGCTCCCACCCCTCTCTGGGGATGGGTGCTCTCACTAGCTCTGTTACGTGGCATGCAGCTCTGGGGTGAGGCAGTAGGGACCATCCCCACTAACGCAATTTCCCTACGACTGGGTGGTCTCAGGGTACGTGAAAGGCCTGCTCTTGTCTGTCCTCTGGCTGAACCTGGACTTTGGTGGACTGTGTAAAGGTGAGAGATGTGAGGAAAATCCTCAGAAAGAGACAGACATGAGAGGTTACCTGCACTGAAGTAGTCAGGAACCTCAGCTGATACCCTGGCCAGATTTCAAGAAAAGAATCTGCAGAATCCAGGCATCCTTCCCACAGCACTCCTCCCAGTGGCTCACCTTTTGTTTTGTTTTGTTTTTCTCCCAGACATGGCTGAGTTTTGATAATGCCACTACACTTACCTCATGGAAGAAAGACTTGTTTTTTTGTATGTGCACTCAGATTTAAGGCACCTGAAATATGCTATAAAATACTTAATAAAAATAGTCCACTCTTCACAACTCTGTGTAGTCAGTCTAATAAATTCTCTCTACAGAAACTGTTTCAATTAAATCATTTAAGCAATACTGTGGATTCATAAGTAATGGACAGGTTTTAAAAGATCAGGAACACCTTTCTGCAAAAGTAATTCTATGGTTTTTTTTTTTCTTTTCTGTTAGAATGGTTAAATGGTTAGAAATGTTAAATGGTTCTTCCCCATTCATAGTAATCCCAGCTGTTCATGATCAGGCTGTAGTTATGCACTGAAAAATGAATAGATTGGTGTGTTACCTTGTCTCGTGCTTATAAACAGCAGTCAATTGGACAAATAAAACCTCTAGCATGACTGGCTTTCTAATAAATATGCTACTTTTAGTATTTCCTGAGGGAAGTGATGCAGAATTTTGTAGAAGTACCAGATCAGAATAAGTATACTGATCTGGTACGCTATCTGACTACCCAAGGGTAGTCTGCTGATTCAAAAACCACCTGTCTTAATCTTGGGTAAAATAACACCAGACATTCAATATTTAAACAGTACCAGATAAACATCAGTATCTTAAGTATTGTCAGTATTCTAAGGCAAAAGGAGTTTTCACATTTCAGGATAGACACAGCCACAACGTTGGTAATATCTTAGAAAGCAGAATAATTGACTATGCTGTGAATCAGCTGGTGTTTTGTTTTGCAGCTTTTCTCATTTCTTCTGCATGCTTTGTTGCTTTTAAGATATTTGACATATTGGTACGTTCAGATACTCTTTTAAAAAATAGAAACATCTGGAAAAGCAATATATTGTCAAGGTGTTTAAAAATGGGAGTCCAAGCCTGGATGTGGCAATATGTAACAGATGAAGTCCAGGCAAAGACCATCCATTAATAAATAAATGCAGGGAAAAAACCCCACACAGCAGTGTCGCATGTAGAGAAGAGATAATCAAAGGTGCTGCATGAGGTGCAATAAGAGTGGGAAAACAAGATTAAGGGGAAAAGCAAGCTTGTTAGGTGGGATTGAAAATAAAAACACAATGCTCCTACCCAGGAGCTCATAGCTCTTGTTAAATTGCCTTGCCATTCTGCAGAACAGGATAGAGACATGTGAAAGTGCATTTTGGGACTTCTAGTTATATGAAGAAATATGGGAACTCTATGTAGTCTCATTTTTCTGTTCTTAGTTGCAAAAGAAGTGAAGGTTCTCTAAATTTGCAGCAAAAGTCATGCTTATACAGTTTTTATATGATTCACTGAAATGTTCATTGAAAATAGCTGGCAGGTGAAGACTGGATAGAAGTGCTCAGTACTTGGCTGGCAGATGACAACTTCTGATAGACAAGAGGGGTTGTCTACCATCACTAAGAAAATGAGAGGGATGCTCTTTGAACAGTTACACAAAATGCTTCAGAAACATTGCACTGATACGAGTGCATTCAAAAAACCTTGGTTCTAAAAAGTGCCTCAGTTTGGAGACTTTTGTAGACTTGTGCAAAGACATTACAGACGCTCGCTTCTGGATGTGGTAAGAAGAGATGTGGAAAAGGACCAGGAAAACATGAAAAATTATCTAGCCTCTTGCACGTCTACAAAAAGATGAGTAACCTGCTGACTATTTTAGAGCACAGAACAACCTTGGATTTCACGTGATGAGATTGTGGTATTGACAGAAAATAAACTGTTGAATCATGTGTTCCTTTTTCAAAATGAAAAATATATGAGTACACACCGTTTCTTTCACCCACTTGTACAGAGGAAAAGTGAAGGATTAATTATGAGGCAAGACATACAAGAATACAGTTCGCCTCTCTGATTTGTTCCCCAGCTAGTCCACATAAAGAAACACAGATGTAGAAACCTAAGAATGACCTGATCTTCATGTGAATCTAAAGCCTAATTTGATAGAAATCTCTGGGAATATGCTAGGACAAGACTGACAACAAAGATCCTCTGCCCAGAACATAGTCTTTCAGAAAATGGTTCCCTTCACTACAAATTGGCTGAGACTAGAAGACTCTAAAAAGAAGCCTTACACAGTCACACAGAGCTGCCTCAGTGCAGATTGCTCAAGAGTTTGGGCTGGGACCCTGGAGTCAAAACTGAACAAAAGCATGTCTGCTTAAGAAGAATTTATTTTCAGCAACCTCCGTTCCACAATAGCAAAGCTCTGCCAGCCACATGAGGCACAGCAGGAGGAAGATGAGAAGCCAAGAGGAAACTTGGCTTTATCCCTATTGCAGACTTAGTCACCCTTTTTGAACAGGATTCAGCTGTCAGCCATGTGGAAGACAAACACCTGCGAGGAAGTACAGAAACAGCTGGTATGAGAGGTGATAGTGCAACCGGCATCTGCTGCGCTCTTTACCAAGTCCTGCTGTTCTGCTAGATGAAAACAGTATTGCAAATCCTGTCGTGAAAACTAATGCATTGGGATGAATGAGACATCCAACAGGCAATCGGGGGAAAATTTTCTTAGAAAGAAAGAAAGAACGAACAAGGATGATGCCATGTTTTGATAGATTGATTGCCGTTGCCCTTCTTTACTGTATCTTGGGCACAGGGAAATAGTAATATTGATGGACAATAAAACCTGCTACCTTTCTTCCTCTTAAGGCTTCTGTTCCAGACTCATAGTTTCTGTTTCAACATCCTGTAATTTGTCTTATAATCTGCTCATCTGGCCCTTGTAAAGATATTTTCAAAGTATTTGCTTAGATAATCCGCTTAAACTTGAATTTTTTATTGTTTGTCTTTGTAAGGGATACTATAAAGTCCATGGGAAGCTATCGCAATGATGTAGAACTGGTAGCTGTCTCTCATTTAATAGCTAACTAGGGTTTATACCAGTACTGACTATGAAACCAGAGAGATCTCCGTGCTCATGTTTTAATTATGTATCAAAAGCTTTGGTGGTGGCTGATACTCGGTCATAGAATTGGAAAGATTATATGCTTGTGCATGTATACCCTTGTCTGCCTTCAAAAGATCCTTCCAGTGACTTCTGTTGGCAGTTTTGCCACATACTTTTTGTCCCCGGAACTCACAGGTTCTTTCAGTGCAAAGAGTTAATCTGTTTTGTCAGGTTATCTGTTTGCCACTTTCTCTGACAAACCTCACCTGTTGTGATACAAGTGTTTTAAAGCAGATAGCGGAGAATTTTGAAGGGGCTGTGGGAGGTAGGCAAGACTAAGGACACGTGGGTTTGCTTGCATCAACAGTTAGGTTTGCTTATGGGCAGAGGAAGAAAGGTTAAAACACTATTAAAGATGAGTGAGAGGCTTAGCAAAAGTCAGTCTGCTAGGACAGGTATTTATTTAATCTACATTCTTAAGTGCTTGTCAATCTTCTTGGTGCCATGAATGGCAGTTCACGATTCAACTGCTTTTTACAACTTATGATACTGTTACATATTTTCAGTACAAAAATTAAGGTAGATTAAAAGCTGACTGTGGTGTAAAAGTATTTAATAATTAAAGTCTCATATCAAAATAAAGAACCACATTCTGGTTTAATGTTATAATATGTTTTTAATTTGCTTAATAGCAAGGTACAGACAGGATTTTGACAAGGGCTTTTTGGACATTAGATGAAACATAAAGCTGACATGAAGAAACACTGCAGAGAAAATAAAGTATTTTGAGGTGTGCTGGGACTAAATTTAGAATACTGATTCCGTTTTTGAAAGTCACATGACCCTGCATTTTAATTCTAGAGGACTTTAAAAATTGTACCTGTTATTACATTGCAAAATATTGAGGTAGATGTTAATGATCTTTGTAAAATGAGGCTGTACGGAGGTTGCAATGACTTCATGCTCTTTTTCTGGAATTTAGATGCTCAGAATAGACATTCTGCTCATTTGTCTAAGTTGGATTTTATGCCTTTGGTTTGACACTATCACTAGCTAGTGAGGGCTTTAAGCTGTAGGGCTGCATCTGCAAAAATGACAGTAATCAATCATTAATGCAGTCTAAAATTCTGGCCACCGATAAATGTGGTTCTGGTGACAAAGAGAAATAGGTAGTTTCATCCCCAGATACCCGTTGTGTTTCTACATTTTTAATACACTAGAGATAGCAAGAAGTGGGAGAACATGAGAAAAATTTAAAAACTCTGTTTCCTTTCTGGAATAGTAGGCATGTTGTGTATTCACATTCTTGAAGCAACTTTGGGCTTGGACAAGTGGTAAAAATAAAACTAAGACTATGAGTAATACTTTTCATAACAGTTTACAAAGTGAAGAGGAAACCTTCATAAAATTACTGGATTTTTTCCCACAATACGTAAGCCCTTTCCTTTTTAAACACATTGCTATGTCTCTGAGTATTATCACTGGTTGTTGAGCATTCTTAAATTTCTGCGTATGTCAAAGAACATTCTTACTTGTGTTCATCTATTCAGAATATTGGCCATAACTTAAGAGGAAGAGGAAGAGGAATCCAGCATGGCTGTCTTCAACAAGACTTTTCTATTTTATCTATGTTCCATAGAGAATAGAGGAAACTCTCTATTCCTGAACTCATCTATCCAAGAAAATAAAGGAATACAAGCAGGGAAAACAAACATATCCTCTTTTTTTTTTTTTCTCTCTAGAAGTAACTAATTCTTTCTCTCTGAGATCAGTTCTTCCCAGTCCAAAAGGATCACCTTCTTGAGTGTGGAGGTATCCAAAGTTTGCTGTGGCTCAATACATAATACCTCTAATGCAGCCGCCTGATCATCTGCAGATCTGTACCTACAGGTCACCCAACTGAGGGCATAGTGTTTTGTCGTCTGTTATTTCTACAGTAGGACAAAAATGTTACAACTCAGTGCGTTTCTTAGGGGGTTAAAAGGTGAACCAGCCGACTAGGTAGAGTGTTCTTGCAGAAAAGATCTATAGCACTAAACATGATATACTCAGCCGGAGGGTAGCGGCATCTCAAAAATAAAGATGTTCCTTATCATGTTTTCATACAAGCAGGTTTTTGAGTTGCACGTTTATACAATTAGGCCTGTGCCACACTGATTAATGTAGGAAGCGCATGCACTTATGTAATGGGACATATATGGTTGCAATTGATAAACCATTTACACCTGTGCAAAGGGAATGCAAAATGGAGCAGGTTTATGCTTGCTTTGCAAAATGGAATTACTAATAAAAGATTGGGAAATAGATGTAATCAGAAACTGAGTTTGGGCAAAGGATGTTCCTGCATTGCTCACTTCTAACAAAACTAAGTGGTAGGGAGCAGTAATTTTAAAGACTGGTATGCCTGAAGAAGGTCTGTCTCTTAATTTGTGCTATAACATTCTATTAACAACAAAAGCACACATACTAAAGTATTCCTCCTACCTTCCCCCCACAAAAAGAGAGAAAGAACCACGGTTTTTTTGGACAACAGAAATCGTTAGTACAGCTAGAAAACAGGATGATTATCTACTTTAATGGAAAACCACAGAAACTCACATGTTCCAAGACTCACTTAAGCAAGTCAGTTTCCCCTGTGAAGAGATTCCTTTCAAGAAAAGACAGATTTAAATATATAAGGTAACATCTACCTTCCTGAAATTCCTCAATGATTTAGCTGTATCATTCAGGTTCTCCTCCAACACAC
This sequence comes from Buceros rhinoceros silvestris, assembly GCF_000710305.1. NCBI lineage: Eukaryota > Metazoa > Chordata > Aves > Bucerotiformes > Bucerotidae > Buceros > Buceros rhinoceros. The sequence continues at coordinate 33,217 of NW_010433735.1, read as the reverse complement.
CAAGTGTAAGGCCTCCGAGGCTTAGTTGCTCATCTTCCTGAGATGATGCTCAACTGCTGTTCCATATCTAAAAAAGACATACAGATCTTTCTTTCAAAACTTTAAAAACCTTGTTCTCTCCCCTTTCTTTTAGGCCTATTTAGGCTGATCAACAGAGGTGTTTGATTCAGAGAGAGCAATAGTGCTGAAATTAGAGTATCTAACAGAGTATCTAATCTAGTAGGTTATCTAGTAATACACTAGTTTGGAAAACTCAGTAACCGCCCCCCCCCAGCGATTTGACAAGCTACGGGTGAAATCCAGGCTGTAAATTAAGTCAGTGGCAAAATTCCCACTGACACCCTTAGGCCAGGTTTTGTCACTAAATACCGAGTAGGTAGTTTGAGACGGTACCTTTAGGTATTCACTGCAGTAACAAAGCGGTAGTGCCAGCGTTGCAAGGGTTGGAGCACAGCATCAAGACCCAGGTTAGTTAAGAGGCTTAATTCAAACTTTGATTTTCTCTGCTTGTCAAACAAAGGATCACCTGTGCTACAGCTGCACCACTGCCAGCCAATTAAGGCCAACGAAAAGGGGTTTGTAGTGCTTTAGATTAGATTGCTTACATTCTATTTAAGGAAATACACAAGTAATAGATATGTAAAATTAAAGAGAGTTTTCCCTCTCTTCTCCTTAGACCTTCTCATCCTGTAAGTGAAGAAGAAGGCTAGGTCCTTGTGTCCTAGAGCACCAGCCTGAGAGAAGCTGTGAAGTTTCTTTGTAATTTAGCCTAATGTCTGCATTATTTCGCTTCAGAAATTAAGATCCTTTTTATGTTGTGAAAAGCAAAGTATGAAGAACAAAGGAAGCAATGACTCTACAGTGGACAAGAGCGAAAATTCATTTAGAAATAGAAAAATTATCTTTGTTACGTTATTTAAAATGTTGGGGGGGGTTGTGTTTGTTTTACTAATCATTATCATTGTAATGAAAATTTCAGGGAAGGACTTAGCAATATTGAGTCTGTACTTAGGAATTTGTGGCAATATCCTTTTTTTTTCTGAAAAGGATAGCTTGTTGAGCAAGGTCCCCAGTCCTCTGTTTATATTTTCAACCTTTCAGGGGGGAATAATAAACATCTTTCCATTCTCATATAAAACACCCTTAACAACTAATTTTCTGACCCCCTCTGCAGCCATATGGATGCAATATCGTCCAACAGTCATTGACTTCTAGTGCTCCATGTGTACCTAACAAAGTCCAGACAAAAACAACCTTCCGAATTCCTGATGATCTGGACAACAGTAATTTTCCCCAGCTAAAACTCTCCAATCTGTTTCCAGTGAAACACTGTGCTATTGCACACAAAGCATGCGTTTATGCTGATTAAGCAGGGTCTGCACAATCAAGCGTATTTGACTCAAATACAGAAGCATAGATTGGTTTACTCAGTTAAAAGCTTTGATCCAGCAACTACAGATATTAGGTAGAACTACAAGAATCCATACTGCTTATGGATCCTGACTTACCTTTGGCCGCTAAAGCAGAATGCTAAGGGTTGGCAGGAATATCTTCATTGGTACTGACAGTATTATGTTCCTGAGAGCAAGAGATAGTGTTATTTCTCCTAATAACTTTGCTTCTTTATATGGCCTTCCCTTGCTAGTCTGACACAAACAGGCTCCTAAATTATCATTATGACACCTTACTACAAAATATCAAGCACCCCTTGCTGCTTCAACTCGAGATGAAATAGTAGCTGCAAGCTGTAGAAGCTTCAGTGAGGCATATTCAAAAAAGGAATTCTGCCCTTGTTCAAGGGCATAGAATTTACTTTCAGATTTCATTCATTTCAGTGGGTGGATGAAGCCAAAAGACAGCGTTATCAAAAAAGATAGATATATTTTTTTAAATATTCCTTTACGATGTGCCTGCCATCCTAAGAATTGGAAACAGTCAAAATACTGTGTTCTGTCCAAAGAACTGCTTGTAGCAGGTAATAAGAAATTTTTATGACCGTTAACTTGAAACCAGTGGAATAATTTAGCTATAATCTTCACAATTGCTGATCAATATTTTTCACCTAATCAGCTCTTTGCTCAGTGGTGAAATGAGGAAACAGTTACTTGGATGCAATAAACAAGCAACTTGTAATCATTGCAAAATTGAAGTGTAGCTTCTCACGGAAACCAGCTTTTCATATTTTGTTTTCAGCAGTTACCACTTGTCTTCTTGTTAAACTCCCTTACTCCTGACCATTTCTGTGTTCCTTCTGTGTTACCTTAAAAAACCAAAACAATTATCCTTCCTCTCCACTTTTTAAAAAAAAAAAATTTGCCACATTCCCAGCTGTTACAAGAAATTTAAGCATACAGGTTGGTTTACATGGGTGTTTTGGCTAACAAAGGTCAAGAAGATTTGGTTATAAATATGTAAATCATTAATCATAGTGTGTGTTCTTTTTACTGGGTTGCTGAGAATTGCACAGGAGTACAGAGATTAAGTACTTCCCTATAGGTTGTGGTTGTTTTCCCTCCATGCCGGAGTTAACTCTGCCCTGGTGCAAGAAGGTATCTGCTCAGTTGTACTGGTTCTTTCTGCCAGCCACTTGAACGTCCACAAAGAAACGATATTACACAGAGTTTTTTGTGATTGGAGTCCTTGCTTTTCCTGGATAACAGAGCCTTGATTTAAAGTACTACAATAAAGAATATTGTAAGGGTGTCAGACTGTCATTTTGTCAGATGCTTCAATACACAAACATGTTGTAACAGCAAGAGGCTTTAAGCAGAACTGGGAGGTCATAGGCTCAGTTGACTGATCCCAGAGCGTTTAACACATAAATACTCCCACTGAGTTCAGTGGGAACATTTCTGAGCTTAAAGTAAAGTTTCTGGTGTATTGGTTGCATATTGGTGTCTATCTGAGTACTTGGTAAATAAAAGCCTCTGTCCTTAAAATGTGATTGCAAATTATGGATCAAACCTACTACTATTCCACTGTGGTGCCCTCTGAAGGTAGACGTTAGCTGTGGGGTAAAGATCAGGGATCTAGAGCAGATCCCTACTAGTGCTGTCTCTGACTTTTCAAATTCTGAATGTTAGTCACTGTGTGCATTCATACAATGTTAACAAGGGTCAGGCTTGGGATATTACTGACGGGGCAGTATTGTACTCAAACTTAACACACTCCATTTCTGAGTGGAAGTTTGGACATATTTTGAGAATGGACAGGCTGTCTCCCTCCAAAGACATCTGAAGAACTCTGGCGGAGGCAGCCAGTGATGCTTTTGGAGTTGCAATGTAGGTGACTGGCAAATCCAGACCAAAGAGCAGGCCTGAACTGCACTGAACTGGTACTGCAGACATATCCAGGGCACGCCACACTTGATGAATATGACTCCTACTGCAGAAGAGGGACCTGCATTAACCGCTGCCACTGAAGAGGAAACTTTTAGTATGCAAGATGCTTACTTACCAGCAGCAAGATTAGCTCTCAAGGATAACTTGGACAAGCAAGTAATGAAAGCTTATAGAAGAGGCAACAAAAGTATCTAGCTTTGAAAAAGGATGTGCAATAGCCAGTAGTGAGAGTCCGTGCTAATGTTTTGGCATACAAATGCAACTAGCAACCTTTGACTTTACGCCAGTTCAGCTCTGAGTGTGAAACCCTTGGCAGTTTGCCGTGACTTCACATCATTTTTTGGTCTGGAGACAGAAAGAGAGAGAGAGAGAGTGAGTGAGAGAGAGGGAAATGGAGAACAGAGACATGAGTATTCGGAAGATTTTCTAAATCTTGTTTCTGTTTCTCTTTTCTGCTTACGAGAAACCATTCTTACCTTTTGACTAACTTGTGACTAACTCACAAGGATCGAGTTAGGGAAAAAACCCACATCCCTCATTTCTTTAAAAGTGGTATTTAGAAGTATTAAACTGTATTTTGAGCTCCCTTTACACACACACACACACACACTCAAAATATATCTTGTTAAGGAAAGATGTTATCAGATGTATTTTCAGGAAATGAGCTATCTTTCCAGCTTGAAACACCAAACTTCCTTGTTAAGAGACAGGGGTTTTTAAACACCTTCCCCATTCCCAGAAATATCAGAACTGCTTAAAGTATCTGGAAACAAATGCTCAAAGCTCCTAAAAAATTAGAAAAAGCAAGGAAAAAATTATTTAGTTTGTGTTTGCACAACAGATACACTACATCATGATGCTTAACCTGATCCTTCAACTGAAGTAATTTTAGATTCAAGGAGTGCTTTTCCAATTCAGTGGAATATTTTTCCTTGTGCTTGCAGGTGGGCACTTACCCAAGTTAAATGAAAGTATTTTATACACACACACACACACACATACATACATATATATATATAATGTATGGTATAAAATCAGAAGTCCTCTCCATAATCAAATAACCCCCTTTCTAAAATTTTGAGTTAATAGGAGCAAAAGTATATTTGAGATTCAGATAGTTACAGATTTTGCTCAGAGGTCTTTTGCTCATCTGCTGTTTCAGGCAGCAGTGCTCCTCTCTCTTGGAACTGTGTGTTTAAGGAGAGGGAGGGCAGGTTGTGCTTCCCAGCATTGCTGCTGCAGACCTTTGCTGCAGAAAGCCTTGTTGGGCAGAAGGGGTGACCCAGAAGCAGCAGGGTCAGCAGAGGCAAAGCCTGCCAACCTTGGGTCACTGGCATGTGAAAGGATTCCACCAGCCCTTTCCTCTTTTTCACGTATTACCGTACAGTAATGTACACTCATTTTGGCCGTAGTGCCAGCTTTTATTGCCACCATCTTCCCCTGTGGGCAGCACAACCCACATATTTGCTACTTCGGTTATTTCAGCATCACTTTGGGAACCTCAATGCCAAGTATGTCCATGCTACTTCAAAGCAGTGATCCTGCAGGAAGTTATTGTGGCAGCTCTTACTGAGAGCTGTAGTGTATCCTACAGTCTGGCAATACACATGCCTGTTTTTTTCCCACGCTGGCTTGGAGAAGGCTGAGCAGTAGGGACTTTCATTTCTTCACGTTGGCAAATCGTATACACCCTTTTTTGTACTATTGACGCTCTTTTGTTCCACTGCATGTCTTGAATAGGATTAACAAATAGAGTTTTTCCTTTAAGCTCGGGTGAACTTTACTAAGATACTCGGAAATTGCGTCAGAGGTTGTAATTAGTCTTTTTCACTGGTTGTTCTCTTGGCACCATAATTTCTTGTCTTAACAGAGGCACCAAAACTGTCAGTGACAGTTTTTGTTCTATATCACCATCAGAGTGTGTGACACGTTAACTTTCAAGCAACCTAGAGGTTTTATTTGCTGTCACAGATCTCTTTAAATATTGACCTCTTTAAACATTAAACATTACAGACAAACACCCCAGAACTGATGTTGCAGAGATTGCAAAATAAATTACTGTTTAAACCATGGAATGTGCAAAATGACAATTCAGAGCAGCTGTCAGGGCTGCCTCCAGCTACGCTCTGGAAAGGGCTCTCACTGGCTGTGGTATTGGTGCTAACAGTGGTTTCAGACTTATTTCAGGAAGCGTGAGGATCAAACAAGCATACTGATAACTTGCTTTAATGACACCAAATCAATGTTTTACTGTCTGTCATCTATTGTGTGGAGTTATTGCTTTGTGAAAAATTAAGTGCCGTTGGTAATTTTGGCATACCAAAAATGCAAAGTGTATAACTCAGAATGTTTAAAATTTTAGTAGGGTTACATCTCAGTAATTTCCTCTCCAGGTAAAAATTTATTGGTTAGACCTTTGTTTGTTGAAATCACTTTAGCATTTGTGTCTGTATCGTGTCAGGGAGCTTGGCCAGGTCCAGTTTCAAGTTCTTTGAGTCAAACACCTTGCTTGAAATAGAGAGCACAAATTCTAAGCCATTACAATCCCCTGTCTGAATTTTCCTGCTGGATCTGTCTCCTTCTCACTACACTTGAAAAACAAGAAACAGGTGTTCCCTGGAAAGCCTCAGAAGAGTGTAAACAATGCTATAGTTATATGCTATACAACAGAGTGAAAACCCATGCTTCTACATTGCATTTTATGTGAGACAAAGAGTGCAACTTTAAGCAAACCTACTTGTTTCCACTTTCCATGCTGCAGAGGTCTTGAAGCATGTTATCTAGGTTACCTGAAGATAACACTAACCCAGAAGTTGTGCCCCAGGGGTGCTCCAACCACTAATGGATTTTCCACTCACAGGCCAGACCAGAACCAGTCTGAAGTAAAACCTACTGAAATTAATATATTGCCGAGTACCCAGTCTTCAGACCCGATTGTTCTAAGCCACAGATCCACTCCTACCGTGTTACCCTGCTTGTCAATACACGCATAGTCCAAATTACCTTTTGATATTCAGTTACTATCCCTATTAGGTTTTCAGCTAGAATATTACCTTTGGTAGGTGTTGCATAATTGATAAACTAACAAATTAAAAACAAAACCAAAGGAATGTTCTCTGGTCTGAAACAGAAATGTCACTTCTCTCTAATGCTTTTTCTTCTGCTGCTGAAAAGCATGAAAGGGAAACAAAAGAGCCAGGGATACCAGCCACAGGCAGGATTAAGGCTCAGATGATTTAGGTCACTGTTACTTCACTGACTTCAGCAGACGAAATAAGTACACATCCCAGATGAAGATCCAGACAAAAAGTGTTTTACTGTAAGCACTGACTGCTAATTCAAAACTCAAGGATGGATTTTAAGGACTTCAGTAAGGATACTAGGCCAAGACAAATATTAAGATCCAACCAGCTATTTTTTGCTCTTCATTCAAAGCCTCTAGATTTACTATGTAAGTGAGGACTGGCTGGAAGGATCCCTGGTCCCAAGGTGAGAGCCGCAGGAAACACACAACTCCAAGAATGTGAGCCAAAACCCTACACTTTGAGCTTCCCTTTGGGTGCTAGATGTTTCTGTATGTATCCCTCCATCTATCCACATGCATATATTCTCAGATCAGGCAGTAATTAGAAATTTCTGCCTCAGAAGTCTACATTTGTTTCCTTCTATTTGAGCAATCTTGTGTTGATCTACTTTAAATTCAGAACGTGTGTTACACCTCATAATTTTAAGGAGGTTTATTCTCACCTACATTCTGTCTTGCAGTATCCCATGAAGCAGAAGCTGCAGGCTAGTTCTCCACCTAAAGGTTCACACTTGTGTCTTGAATTTCCAGACCCTACTTCTAAATTAAGACTGATAGGCTGAAAAAGAATCTACCTGGAAGAATCTCTTTCTCTTTGGGGAAAAGATCCCTCCCTGGCACCTGCAGTTACTTAGATGCCTTCTCCATTCCCCATTCTTCAGAGATACTGGGGTTCCATCCATCCCCTGCATTACCAGTGCTGCTAGGTCTTAGCATTTCAGAGTACGTATTTCTTTTCCCAGTGACGAAAGAATTGAGGACCTTCCTACTAGAGTGCACCTGGAGGCAGGCAACATGACTGCTATGAAGGGAATGTTGCTGACTGTACATAAACTGGAATTCTACTGGGGCTAGTTGAATTTTAAAATCTAAGTGGAAGGTTACAGTCAGCTGAACTGACCTTACAGGACCTACAGATAAAAGACATACATTATTTCAGCTGCAAATACGTGCAGAACGGTGTAGCAATGGGTTGACTTTCAGAAGGGGAACTGTTGATCTAATTTAGGTAACTGCTGAAATTATTTTCCTGGAAACATTACAACTCTGGAATAGATTTATGTCCTTCCAAAGGTGATTAACTGGTGTGAAAAAATTGTTGTATATGAGCATGACGCATCTTATCCTTTAAAATATCCAGCTTTTTCCAACAAACACAGGACTTAGGACACAAAGTCTTGAGTTTAATTTTCATGAGAGAATTTGGACTTCCAGCCACCTCTGAGCAGACTGACAGCAGTGGTGCTGCTCTTGAGTCTGCTAGATATTGGATGAGGTACTAACAATTCTCCTGCCATCTCCGGTGGAAGTTAAAATTCAAGAAAAGTTACAATAAGAGCTGCAGATAAATTGGCAGCTTTAGCTAATCTGCCTTTTAATCCAAACAAGCCTGAATATCCAATTTTACAAGTGTGATTGTGCAACTCAAGATAACTGCTCCACTCTGTCCCAATGCTCTTTAATTAGTCACCACCTGCAATGTTTTCCACAATACACGTTATCGAGACTATCCTATACAATGATTATAAAATTATAGTTACGAAAAATATTTTCTTTGTGTACATGAGGCACTTTGTTTCCTACTGCCTCTTAAAAAAAATGTTGCTTTTTTTCTTTGGCTTAATGACTGCTGCCTGCACTTCATGCTCAGAAAGACTTTACTGCAGGAGTAACAGCCTTGGTGGAGCCACTCGTAGAGGACAAGCAAAACATCTCAGAAGCTGGCCAGCACTTGAGCAGTTTGGTTTTCTCTCTTTAAACCTATGAATAGTTCCAATCATCCCTGTGTAGAAAGTCAGGCTGACCCTGTGACACCAACTGCCATCAACATTTAAAAACCAGAAACAGCACAAACTCAAATCCTGATTCTTCCAGATAAGAAAATCACTCAACTTGGGGATATATTTGGCAGAACTTCCAGATCTGAATGAAGATCTGGAAACTGTTCAGTGTCTTGCTAATGCCTTTGAAAGGGAAACTCACTGAAGATGAATGCAATGATGACTGCAAATGCTTTGTGAATGTTGATAAAAATGCAACCAATCAACTCACACAGCTAAGAAACACTTTTCTAAGGCACACAGCTGCACCGCTGGGCTGCTTGATGGGCAAATCTCAGCAGATAAGCTTTTCTGCACCTGATGAAGAGCATTAAATTCAAAGAGTGTATATGGCCCGCTTTCTAGCTGCGAAAGGCTGTCGGAGTATTTCAGTTTTATTTTTCACTCACTGTCAAAAGATTTTTTTGTTCTGGCTTGTGTGCTTTCAGAAAGCACAATAGAAATATTTACAAAGACACTATTCATGTCAGTATTTAACTGTTGATTGACAGCTCTTCTTCTGCTTGCTGGTGAAAGCTTGCTGAATTGTAGCTTTGCCTGCAAGGAGCCAACAGTGAAATTGAACACCTCTTCCTCAATTCCAAGTACCTACAAATCTAAAGGGCCTTTTTTTGAAAGAATACTCAGTTTCACAAAGTTAGGCAAGAAAGAAAAAGAATTATTTTTTCCCAGACCTTTCCTTGTGCTTATCGCTACAGAGTCCAACTGTGACCCCTGAACTCAGGGTAGATATTTCTACCTTCCTCATCAGCATGCCATCTGACAAGAGGCTGTTAGCTTGTCAGGTGTTTTGTTTCCTCCCACATCAGTTCAAATGAAAGAAATACAAAGTTTAAAATGCTGGCTGTTCTTATGTTTAAAATAGCTAGAAGAAAAGAAATGTTGAAGCAAAAGACCTTGTTTTCTGTACATGTCACCAGAAACTTTGTCTTAAAAACTGAAGAAGTAAGCATGTATTTTTGGTTTCACATCTTTTATCAAAAAAAGTTATTTCAATGTTTTTAAGCAGTGTTTACATACAATTACCTACTAAAAGAAATTCAGCAAAATTTCCATCAAGCAGCTTCCACTTTTACCTTTTTTCCAATATTTTGAGCTTCCATATTTAAATTTCCCCTTTTAAAACACTCAGCTGAGTATTACAAGACAAACATGCTGGACTTTGTCTTTCAAATACGCAGAAACATCTTGGCATTTGCATGGGCCAAGATACTTAGAAGAATTTCCATTTCAGAGAAATTTTTGAATGCTCAAACAGCAAGTGAGACAGAATCAGCCCTAATATTCTATGGTTTAAGAATATACCAGGAATAAGAGGTCTACAGCTACATTAGCATTTTAATTATCTCTCTGGTGTGAGAACAATTTATGTAATTTCATGTTTCAGCATATTCTGACATGTCAAATAAATGTGAAATAATTGAATCAATGGAAATATCAAGGCAATTATTTTTAAATTGAAGTAAAAAGAGAATAACAAGCTATTCATAAATGCACTTTTTCTATTCATCATTTTGACAAAATTTTTGTGATATTTCATCCTGTGGGTGCCCAATAGTTTTGTTACATTCCAAAATGTGAAAACTCCGGAAGAGAGTCACCTTTGTCTCAAGAATTTTCACTTGTTCAGGTGTTCCTCCGTAACATGATGCAGAACAGACTTTCCTGCTCTTCACATTCTTCTAAATTTCAAAACACATAAGAGAGAAGACCACTGTGGCAGTCAGGCAGAGGAGCCTTATGTCAGCTTCTCACACGGTCTGTCCTAACAAAGGAGGTGTTTTCTCCCAGCGCTTTAGTAAAGCTGCTCGTGCCAACAGTCTCTCCACAGTCATCGTGTCTGTGAATCTCTTTGCAACCTTACCATCAAGCTTTCATTTGAAACTGATATTTTATGTTGTTCTATCAGCATTTTATCATGTCCTTAGAGACTACGTTTATTCAATTACTGATTTCACTCCTGAACAAAATCAATGACCATATGATCACGTCTTATGAACAAGATTTTGGGAGCACAATGGTAGCATAAGAGAACTTTGAGTAGAAGCAATAGATTAAATAACAATTTTGTCTTCCACTTTTAAATTTTTACTTAACATAAACAAGTGAATCTTATAAAGGATAACTATTTAAAATGTTTTCAGAGGAAAACCAGAAAAATGATCCTGCCAAAATAAAATGACAAATTTGCCTGAAGCTATGCAGTTATCACTTTGATAGGGCCTCTGTACATCAAGTACCCCGAGACTAAAAAAAAAAAAAAAAAAAAAACAACCCCACAAAACTTCTTAAGAATTCAGAAGGAAATTCTTTCCTAGTATGTAAAATGAATCCTCTTCCAGCTCTACCTCCTAAATGAATATTGCCTTACAATACTTTCTTCCTACTTGATAGGCATCTAAGTCTTGTACATACAAATCTAAATACTTAATTGCTTGTATAGGCACCAACATTCTTTCAAATTCAATTTTCCCTAAGGTTTTTTGAAATTCAGCCCATTCCAAAACTTGACTCCCAGGTTGTTCCAGAAAAGGAGTATTCCAACATCAGAAATATGCTGCCAAATTCAGTACAAGGACCTTAAAAAAGTCAGAATAAAATGCACAAAAGGGCTTCAGAAATGCATACCTGTTTTATCAGCATAATGTGGGCTTTAGTCACAAGCATTAGAGTATTTGAAATCGACCTACTCTGTGGTGCTCTCTCTCCCCAGCAGCAGCTATGGTCAGGTGAGCAAGGCTGTCTTAGAACTCTCTCTCTAAGCCCTCATAGTCTCTTTTTGCCAGTAGAATTGATTCTCCTCTTCCCTGTGTCTGTCAAGGTCTGCTTCTAGAGCTACCTAAAAGTTTGATCCGGGTTAGCCTTCTGGACAGCTTTCTTCACCTGCATTGCAGGAGACACACTATGTGTAGACATAAACAACCAGCTGATCTGAACTTCTTTGATTTGCTATTGTGTGTATTTATACCCCACCACACACAATGTTAAATGAGCGAAATGGAGTGGAAAAGTACTCCAATGTCTCATCCAGGAGCAGTGAGTGCGGATCCTCCGAACACCACGCCCTCTGGTAGCTTTAAGCAAATCCTTCTGTCTTTGCCTAAGGTTTTTGTCTCAGAAACTGTGTAGTAGTACTTCCTTTCCCCAAACACATCCCCTATATTTATCTTCAGACACTCCTGGTGCAGGAAACTTCTTGTTCTGTCTTTGACTGGAACCAGAGTGAGAAAACTCTGTCTCACCTTCAACTTTTTGTCCACTTTTTTGAAATTATGCTAAAATAAGAACTAAAAATATTTGGCCAGTTCTGCTGAGGTCTTTAAACTAACATTACTTTTGGCTGTTTTCAGCTTTATCTCATTATGCAAGATGGTAGTTTTAAATATGTTATTGATGAATTAGTTTAACAGTTCCTGTGTAAACATAACTAGTTACATCTAAACAGCTAAAACACCATTTTTCACAAGGTGTCTGCCCAGGGGAAATTTCCAATAAGAGCTGACATGATATTACTGGTTGTGAAATAGAGAGGCAGAGTCACTTGTGTCATCCAGGCTCTTCACTGCCTGCCCTGTGTCAACAGGGCGATGTGACCTGTCCTCACATGATTCATGACGGAAAAGTATTGGCAAGTTTGGAGAACTACAGCTGGCAAAGTTAGAAGTTAGCTTTGTGACTTTCACTTGGGGTGGAATGATGGGAACAGACACCTCACTTCAGACAAGCAAAAGAAAACAAGTTTAAAATGGAGCATGTTTTTGACATATCCTCTACATCTAGAGAAAAGCAAAAACTAATGCACATTCTGACTGAAGGCCAAATGCTGATCCTTGGCTGCCTGTGCTTGGCTCTCATTGTAATCAGGAGGAACTCTATGTGAGTATATCGAAGGTCAGAACCGAACCCTGATTTGAACTCGGATCAATATAACCATGCAATTTCACCAGCTCCACCTAAGTGTAATAAAGTAGCACTTAAGCTATCATACAACTGATTCATGTATTTCATGTTTAAGTAAAGACACAGAACTTTATTCAAATAAACAACAGTCCAAGGAAATTAAAGTTGGTGTAAACCGAATTAATGGCTTGCTGCACAAAATGTAAAAAACTGAGCCGTTTATCAGAGAGTGGCTTAATTATTTTGAGTGCAAGGCAGTAAAACTGAAAAAATAAGAGGCTTTCTAAGAAACAAGCCATTAAAGTCACAGAATGAGAAGCAACTGATGGGTGAATTTAAGTCAAACGTCACCTCAACTACAGGACACAAGTTTAAAGTATAGCAAGAAATCTTTGTCCTTAAGTGACGGTGATAATTGGATCCTTCCAGCTGGTTCCAAGAGAAAAGGGCACAAACTGTTCTCCAGTCCTTCTGCACTGCAGAGACAAGTATTTTCCCCTTTTGAGATTCTCTGTTGCCCTTGAATTAGCTTTGCGTTTTGTGCCCACCGTGGCACCAGACTACAATGAATCTCCTTCCAGAACACCACAGTATTCATTCTGTCCTCTGTCCTGGCTGTCCCTTAGGAATAAGAGTGTATGAAGCACAGGCTCTGATGTACAGCATCAGATAAACCCCCAGGCTGTCTGCTTTTAGCAGTGCAGGGTCTGAAATACAAGGCAGTTATAACTCCGCTCCAGCAGAAGCCATACAGAACACCTGCTCTAGCTCTGGTCACACTTCTGTGCATCCTATGAAGGCAGCCAGATAGAAACTGCTATTTAAATTATTTCTTGAATAAATAATTCCCATTTCCTTGTTTATAAACGGGTTTATATACAATCCATAGACACAGGTATAAATAGAGTTGTTTTGAGTTGGTTGGTTGGCTATATACACATAGATATAGTAGGTTGCTTATAACGACCTGTCCTAAACTGGCACATCTCTCATTAGTTTTATTAAAGTAATCAGTTTTATTAAAAAAAAACAAAACCAAACCAACAACAACAAAACAACCACCACCTTTTGGCAAAGAATCTTTCTCATCTATTTGGGATGCACTATTCAATTTAACATTCTTAGAACAAGAAAAATTACCCCTCAGAACCTTCCTAATTTGCTTTTCTGTGAATATTCAGTTCAGCTGAGTTTATATATTTAGAATGTAGGTTTTGTTTAGAAAGTAGAAATCTAGTATAGCCAAGGAAACTATAAAATGTAAAAATAAATCTGAAGTGTTTTCATGTTATGAAACTGCTTTAAGTTTCTGCCTTCCTAAATGAAAGTGGAGATCGTGTATTATGCTCTAACGTAATATGCGCTCTATTTTAAACTGTATTATGATTTAAATTATTTTACTACTGAAGGAGAAGCAATCCAATCTTAAACAAGCCAGGCCTAGTGTAATTGCAATGTAATGTCTTCCAGCTGCTGCTGAGCGACATTCCTGTTGGCTGCTACGGTTGATCTTACGTTAACTTGAGCTGTTGTTCTGGTAATGCGGGACATGGTTCCACTTTCCTACTCCATCATGGTCACACTAGCACACTGATACATCATCAACATGGCACAGCAATTAAGATGTCTACTCGGGGTCTCTGCAAGGTACTGAGCATTCTGTTTGCACAGACAGAGGATCTGGCTCTTGAATTCTCTTTTCTTGCTTCGCTTATCCATATACAACCTTTGAGAGTTTGTTCTCAAGCATTAAAAGAATTCCCAATAAAAAGTCTTGTAGATGGTGGTGACTTTTTACTCTAAAATGGCGGTTCCTTTGTTGTCTCAATAACCTCCTCCTTCAGTGCCCTAACTGTAACCTCATCATCCCATCTATCTGACTTAAAGCAAGAAGTCTTAATGCTAGGAAATATTAGGTCCCTGAAGAAACAGAAACCTCTAATGCACAGAGGCCTGTTAGCTTTAGTATAACAAGCACGGACTAGGAGGGAGAGAGACAAGACAGAGGATCCTATCAATTTGGTACATTTACTTATTGGGTGCAAGCCTTGAAACAAGCCCTGAAATAAACGAAACAGCTGAAGTTGTTTGAAAAGAATATAGAAGAATAGTGGAAAAAAAAATCTATATATCTTCCGCACTAGATGTGTTCCTTTGCCTATGCATTTAAACTGCCCACTCTGCTTTATCAGTGCTTCTCCAATAAATATATCCAATAATAACTCCAATAAATAATCAAATTCTTGTTCCTGTCTGTAGCCCATGATGCCTAAAAAAAAAATAGGTTGAAGGCAGTGGGGGGAAGAAACTAGGGTGGTAAGTCAGGAAGGAAAAGGAGTGAAAACAAGGTGGAAAGAAGAAAAAATGAGGAAGTAAGAGCAGATTGTGAGTTAACACTACAGTCCCACAGACCCAAGATAGTGAAAAATAAGGTACAAACCACGTAAAGACTGCACTTTAAAATGCCTGTCTTATTTTCACTGTTTTTACCCCAGTGAGATATTACTGGTCAGCATCCAGTGAAGAAGAAACCCTCTTAAGAAGACCTTCATCCGTACTGAAAAATACAGCTGCAGAACAAACAGTGTTGTTTAGGGAGTTATAACGCCAGTAGTAAGGCAAAAAGTGAAAAAAAAAAGTATCTAATCGGAACTGTAGGCAGAAAAATGTGGAAAAAATATAATTTCTGAGTTGAAAACTAACAAGGAAAAAGGCTTGAAATAGTGGGAAACTGTAAACAAATTCCTGTGAGATGAATTATCATTGTGCCCTGCAATGAAGAGTAACTGGAAAGTAAAAACAAACCAGAGCCAGAACATGGCAAAAATCATCACGGAGCCTCAGATCCCAGCTAGCCCACACACTTTTGGTACTCGGCACCACTTGGAAGAACAGTCTGTCTCCTGTTTGACCCAGGAGATTCACAGGAATTTATAAATGGCACCTTCCTCACCTGAAGGGGGCCTAACAGGTATAAAGAACATTACTGCATGCTGCCCTTTCCAAAGCCACGGCCATAAAAGCTCACCGTTACATAATTTGGATAGAAAGAGATCAACTCCACAGAATCCAGTTCTGCTTCTGTGGAAGTCAGTGGTAAAACTTGAGATTTATTACAAAAGCACTTGTCTGAAGAGCTTTTCTGGAATTAACCATTGTCTTTTTTTTCCATGTTTCCCGCATTTTATTGCCTTTTTGTTTGTTTGTTTGTTTCAGAGGATCTGGGGCTAGAGCTGGTATTACCCTTCTATAAAAGAATCCTGACTCCATTAACAAATCTTGCTGTAGACCCAGGGATTACCATCTTAGACTCAAATTTCTTCTGAGATTAAATACAAGGTGCTCATTGACTCCATGCAGAAAAAGGGTCTATGTGCCTTTAATTTGTCCATTGTTCCTAATTGTGCTAGCTGATCTAACGACTCTTGCAGAAAGAATTAATGTTTTGTTTTGTACAGGACTCTGAGTCATTATTCTTACTAATTTATCAATTATAAAAATCACTTACAAGGCCCACTCTGTCACAACAGCCTCCCATCATGATCACCTTTGCTTCATCCAGAAATGCTATGCCAAAGGATGAGTGCATGGAAACAGCTGGCAAATCTGTAAGAACCAGTGTTATCCTGAGAAGTTACCTGAGAAGGAACTTAAGAAGAAACCTGAGAAGTCAGCTGGCCTGTGAGGTTCTGTGTTGTAGCTGGTAAAGAATCCGTGCTTAGGAGAAATGCCAACAGAGTTGCATCATCCCCAAAGCATTTAAGAGCCCAGTGTGTACTCCAGTACAGTGGTCCAGCAAGGTGCTGCAGCAGATCTCTATCAATCGGCAAAAAACAACAAATCCAGATATACCCATGGTTCATTCAAATGAGATGGTGATACTGGCTCCCATAACCCATGATGTCCCCACCCTTGCAGACAAGGCCATGAACTTTGGCCGTTAAGAGGAACTTCATGTACTTACTGGACAAAAATAAGTACTTCTCAGCACTCTTGATGTTTGGTATAAGCTATAGGCATCACAATAACGTGGGTAGCAATAACATTGAGAAATCAGCACTGCTTTTAACTGCTGAGTCACTGCCCTCTCACAGGTCAATAATTCCAGACCTTTTCTAAGGGAACATTTCTCCAGAGTCTTCAAGGGAATCTTGCTTGGGGAGACCTTATGTGATCTTAGGAAGCAAAGTCTGTGAGTGGATTGAAGACTTCTATAAAAGATTCATTTGAGATCTGGTTTGTGTAGGCATCTCTGGTCTTAGAACCTCATAATTACTGCCAGTAGGACTGCTTGGTCCAAGATCATAATCCTTCCATCTTTGCTGCAAAGGGTCCTCACACACGGCTGTTTAAATTTGGCTTAGCTGAACATAGGATCACTTCCAAGAACCCAGAGCATGGGGTAGTGCGTAGGTATATCGGTGTACTAACTTCATGCGCTGCTGCTTTTCCTTAGTGCCATGAGAGAGCACAAGCTGAAGCTGCCTCAGGCCACCATATTTCTCTAGCAACAAGGTTAGAGCATCTCTGTAGAGGGTTAAAGCAACCACTGCTGGTTCCAGGTTGTCATGTAAGTAGACCTGGTACGACACCAAAATATTTTCTTTCTTTCCATCCTAAATCTGAAGGAAGTAGCTGACAGTTGAAGTGGTTGCTGCTTCACTGTTTATTGAATATGATCTGATCACCACACTTCCTTTCCACCTTGCACCAAGGACAGCCAAAAGGGGGTGTAGCTCCTCAAGAACTCTGGTCACTTACCATTCCACATAACAAATCTGGCACCAATTTCAGTGTGTGTTGATATGCAAAGCTGCAGACTGTGCTGGCTCAGAAGCAGCTTCAGCCTGCTGTGAGGCTCCAGCCTTTGGAAAATGGATGGGCAGAGACTTAGGTGGAGGCAGCGACTGCTTTGCCTGTCCATTTTAAATCACTGGAGAGTCTCAGTCCTGTTAGTTCCTCTCTCACCTGTATAAGTGTCTTCACCTACTTAATCCCAGAGAGCCTGCAGCCTGTGGCAAAACCTGAGCTTTGGAGTCTCTCTTGTCATATGGTATAGCTGGCTTTCAACATGGATTGCGAGCCCAAGCTAGTGACACTGTGAACAGGCTATCGATTGCAATCACTTCATTTTTTTCAAACGACAGTGAGATATCTCTTACAGCTATTCCCATGACAGAGAGAAGCAACTGTTTCAAGGAAATGGCTTATAATTAAGATAAACATTTAATGTTGCAGTGATTTCATGACCCACTCATTTACTTGGAATCCCCTTTCCAGCTGCTCTGCAGGTGCAAATAAGGGAATTCCAAAGGCAAGTCAATATTTGAGTCTTGTTTTGTTTACAACTAACTCGTTTCCAAAGCCCCACCTTTATTTCAGTATGAGTCTATGGAAAGGATTTTCCACTTGTTTTGAATCATTTTCAACTCTGTGGAAAAGACCTGCACAAGTGTTTGGGACTTTTTGACGACATAAGATGCTTTTATTAAATGTTATGATTGTAATTTCGGAGTGAAATATTACTACAAAATATCCACTGTTATTTCCTCTGGCAATGGGCTTTCCCTGTAAAAGACCATTTGGTATCTCTAGGTCTCACTTCAACTTTTCAGTTTTACAACAGAAGTGCAAGGTAACCTAATTTTAGGCGCTATTAAGAACACGTACTCTCCTTATATTTTAGCTTTCTATAGGAGACGATATTTTTTTAGGCAGCAACAGAAATACAAATCAGCTAAATGGATTGGAAACTAGCATGGGATTTGCAACAATTTTGTAGAGCTATCTGCCCTGTCTGGCAGAAGGTCACAATTTCATTGTGCCTCAGTTCCTGTATTATAAAAGAACTCAGTATCATTCACCTGCC
>NW_010433735.1:295-14845 GCF_000710305.1 Buceros rhinoceros silvestris | reverse complement strand
AATACATGGTTTCAGGAGCTTAGATGATGCAGCAGCTGAAGCCATACAAGTTACGTAGGCATAATTTAGCTCATTTGGTGTATCAGAGTTTAATTCTCTAATACCTATAACACACTTCCACAATCCATGAAGGAATACACTAGTGATATGACATTGCATGTAAGAAGGCAATAAAAATTTACGTTCTTGTACCTTATACATTTTATTTTCATTGAGAACTTTGAGTACTTTTCCTGCCCGGCTTAAGAAAGTTTACAGCTGGAATATTGCACTGCTCTGCAAGACACCCTAACCACTGTGATAACAAAAATTCTAAGTCTGGGAAGTCTACAGATGACTTAAGCTGTTTTTTAAAGTGCTTTGAGCCAACAGAGCAGGAGCCAGAATTCAGACCATGAACTTTAACCCTAGAGTTTTATTTTTCCAAGATATCGGAACCCCCAAGTAGGTACAACAAATGAAAGGACCTCCTTAATCTGAGTTTATGTTGCATTGAACCAATGAAGTGCAAAAGTAGAGAGGTGTGCTATTTGTTTTAACTAATTAAATGACGTAGGAAGAGGCTTTTCCTCTCACGCTTGCCTTTTGTCTGGTGACTCTAATTCTGAATACTCCTGGCCAATATGAAACACTGGATGTTAAAGTTCTTCTCAAGCAGTGCCTTTTCACTCGTAAGTAACCACATTCAGGGAGGGTCACAATTTGATATCTCAGGTAATAAATGTAACCAGAATTCAGCACTCAGTCCCAGTAAAGGCTTAAAACAAGAACCATTGTTTCAACCAACAAACAACATTGTTATTTGGTTGATGACAAAATTGTTTTTCCAACCTGTATTGGGTGAAGATCTGGCCCGAAAAGAGGATAAGGATTCCTCCAGCCTCTGAGTTAAACAAACAGGACTGATTTGCGCATTTCCTTTGAAGCAAGCTTTTACCAGTGCTGTTTTCTTCCCAATGAATCATGCTTGGTAGATATTATACCAGCAGTCCTAGGCCATTCAGAGCCCTAGTATATGCCACCAGTCCAAGAGCCTCCCAGCAGGTTTTTAAGTATTCTGACAAAAGGTTAAACCACAGCTTCTAAAAACGTTTTAACCAGATCTCAGATGAACTTGGTCTTTGCAGTAGCAACAGACCCTTGGCATTTACAGAGTAGTTCTCTAATATCTAGAGTTATTCCTGCTCTCCAAGATTGCCAGTCCTTATGCTTGGGACATTCACTTTCAGGGCCATCCTCTAACCGAGTAACCGACAGGGGGTCTCTGCACTTAGCACCAAGCAGTCCCACAGCTGTTTGCAGTTCTCTGAAGGACAAAGCTTTGTACCTGACAGCACACAGAAACAAGGGAAGAGTATTTTTCAGTCAGAGAATATTATTTGGTCAGAGTGTTCATTGCAAACAGGTGATGCATTTCAGGGGCACCAACATCAGGTGGTTGATCAGAGAAGCGGAGGTTCGTGTTTCTCTTTGCAGCCCTCAGAGCTTCCTGAGACAGTAATTTAGAAAGAAGAATTTAAACACTTTGCACTCACAATGTGATTTAAAAAACAAAAAATGAAAAACCAGAGATACTGAGGTTCTGAATCTGAGTACTGAGTGGGAGCTGCCTTTTGGAGCAGAATTTTTGCTTTCTGCTCAGGGAACATCACTTGCTTTGTGATTCCTGTGGATCTTAGGAAAACTGGCCAGATCAGAGTAGCATGTCCCACACAATCCTCTTATCCCATTTCTCTAATAAATATATACTAAGGAAGCAAGCTAATGAAGTTTCATCCCCTAAGAAATGTATTAATTTGCATTTAAACTTCATGTTTTAAAATGTTCTTCACCACTGGCCACAGGTCAGCCAGTTAGCTAAACTAAATCTGGGAGAGCACAAGGCTCTGAAAAAATACAAATCTAAAAGAAAGAGCAGGATGGGCAGGCAAAATAAACCAAAGCATGAGCCATAGAATACCATATACGCTTTGGTGGGTCAGAAAAGGATTTTTTTCCTACTGGGAAGTGAAGCGCTAGTGTTGATGATTTCGATATTATGTGTTCCTCTGACCCTACAATGGGACACAAAGAGGCACACCTCAGATGTCAAGAAGTTAGGCTTTTAGAAAAAATAATGTACTCATCTGTCCATACCAAAGGTCTTTAGTGAATTTGATAATGAAAGCAAATAGGAAACAGGTCTGGAAAAGACTTTAAATGTTTCATTATTTGTTGAAAAAAGTCCAAACATTTTTGTGTAGCATGCGGGATTGATCAACTGCAAACAGAGTCACTGTAGGCAGGTCACCTCTTTTAACCTTTTGAAGTCTGTATTTTTGCAACATGGTTTTCTCTTGACAATGAGAGGAGCGTGAAAAAATATCTATAAGGATTAGCGAATAGCACATTTTGTATCTTTGTGGTTTAGGGAAAAATTTTTTGTAATGGAAGCAGGGTTACCTATAGGGCGGATTTTCATTCTGCTGTCTTCCTCTGTACATCAACAATGGAAGGAGATGAATAATGCTCAAACATCAAGAGACTTAACTGTCAACCATGCTTAAATAACAAATTCAACTAATTTGTGCATCCTAGGATTTTGTTGTGATAGTGACTCCAGGCTCAATTATTCACAAGAGCGTTAAGAAACTGTCTTTACACAGCTAGGGACCCTCTCAGAGCAAAATTCCTGTTACAGGCTTCAGAGCCCTCACACCTCAGCATGGGGAGCTTCTCACTTGCTGGTTTCAAATAGGTGAAAACCCCCAGAACACATGCCCTGAGTTTCTGTGAATCTAGTCCTCATCAGCCACAGCCACACTGACAGGGACAGCATTTTCATTCTCAGAAGAGCCTCTGTTGTCAGCTTTTTCCTGGTGTACAGCATACGTTTTCCCAGTGACTCTTTGCTACAGACCCTTCCCATGTAAAACATGTCTTTGATAAAGAACTTCTCTTCTTGCAAAATTTCCAATAATGACTCTTCAAAACAAAATCAAAATGACCAAACCCTTGTAATTTGCCGAATTCATGTGAACATCGCTCTTCACTCCACTCCTGGCATTACGTTACTTCCCTATGCCTTGCTGTTGAAGC
Source organism: Buceros rhinoceros silvestris (assembly GCF_000710305.1). Classification (NCBI taxonomy): domain Eukaryota; kingdom Metazoa; phylum Chordata; class Aves; order Bucerotiformes; family Bucerotidae; genus Buceros; species Buceros rhinoceros. Next base: position 11,767 of record NW_010433735.1, on the reverse strand, counting down.
TCCTTCACTGGAATCTTAGTTAATGCACCAAATCATAGTTAGACCAAGTTTCTCCTGCTGCTTCAGCCTGAATGATTTGGTAGTATTAATGGTTTAGGGCAGTATCTCTTACCACTTAAGGATCTTAGCTGTAACCCAGGTAGATGTTAAACTGTCTTTAGTTTAGTGACACCGCTCAATACCACCTTCCCAGATGAAAGCATATGAAATGCTAAACGTCTGTTCACTGCCCAGTGAAAGCTAATAGTAAGCCTACAGCATACTGCTACCTAATCGGCTGGCTAGTTAGCACTACTCAAGTACTTCCGTACGCGTACAAGGTTTAATACCTTGGCTGTTCAGCCATAATAAGGTGCAAAAACTATTTTGTTGTTACTGGTTTCTGTGTTTTAACCAGCACAGGTGGTGTGAACACATTTCTGTAAGCAAAAAGGTGACTCTCTTAGTATCTCTTGATACTTACATATTCCTTGCAGCAGGTGTTAGCCTTATGCTTGTGCCGTATAGAGAACAAACATAGCTAACGCATAGGAAGTAGCAAAGGTGACAGCTGTGATACGTGTTCTAAAGACTCTGGAACTAATTAATCACTGCTTTTGAAGTTTCCTACATTTGTGCCCTTTGTGTTGCCTAGGCTACCCCCTCACATTTGTGGTGTGGCAGGCATAAGTACCCAGTAAGCCTTGTTCTGAAAGACTGAAATTCCTGTATTAGTCTATGCAACATACAATACCACGTTTAACATGGCCAAACAGTGTTTGGGACAACTTGGACAGATAGTTGTTATCTTTTCTGCTTGTACTTTCTCTGCCTTGCTTGCTAGCCGTGTGTGTGGCTAGCAGGAGTACTGCCTAGGTTTCTGTATCAACGGATCTTTGTACAGCTAGCTGCTGTCATCACTCCTGTGCTGCTTGGTTGTCCCTCTGGTCTCCCCAGTTCCCCTAACCTGACTCAGCCTGTGATCTACAAGCTATTTGGTTTGTCCTTTAATTTTACCTAGTAAGCAAAAAGTATGATGAATATGCTCTACTTGAAGTTACTTAAGTAAAACTGCTCAGTTCCTGTGAGAAGGGGGAGGGAGACAAGAGGCAATGGGTGCAAAGTGAAATATAAGTCATTTTGTTTTGTATACACAAGGCTTTTTTACTATGAGGGCTGTCAAACACTGGAAGAGTTTGCCCAGAGGGGCAGTGGTGCCTCCATCCTTGGAGATACTCAAAACCCAGCCGGCTGTAGTCCTGAACTCCTTCCTGTAGGTGACCATGCAGGAACAAGGCAGCTGGACTGCCAGTCTCAGCTCATCTCTGGTGCTGTGACATTCTCACAACTTGAGCCATGCCAAATTAGGTGTGTTAACGCTTCCAGAAACAGTTCAGTCCATTACCACGATATGGTTCTTGTCCTTCTTCCCACCTCCCTCACCAAAAACAAGAACAACAAAAAAATTTAAAAATTTTGAAATTGCAAAGCACCTACTGATTTCTCGCTGGCCTTCAGGGAGTAAATGCAGTCCAAAGGCATCAGTACGTTTAAAAATGGCTCAAACATCCAAACACTTTTTAAAAATTCTCCACTGCCTCCCTGGAAACAGTATCTTGTAAACATTTTCTGGGCTTGTCCACATGGAGGGAAATAGGTGACTCACAGAAAAAGGATACTGTTACACTGCTTCCTGAGTAACCAGCAGTCACCTGCGAGACGAGGAGCCTTGCTACAAATTCTGTGCTTGTCTTACATTATTAGCTGCATTAAATGAATGGGGTAGCCTCAGTGTGGGCAGCTTTGCTGATTTTGGTATGTTTAATTAGAGATAATTTTTTTAAAAAATGGCTATTTCCTCATATCTTCATTTGGAGGATAAAACTAAGCATCAGTGAACTCGAAGGCAGAACTCGCACCAACTCAATTTGGATCAGGATTCTTTGCATGTTTGAAATACTTTAAACTTTTTAAAGCCATTTCTAATAGTGTATTCCTAGGAAAAGACTTAAATGTTCATGAGGAATGTGGAATTTGGTAAAGCGTGATGAATATTTTAGTTACCAGGACAAAAAGGCTGAAAACTTCAAAATTTGTGCACAAATCCAGTTTTATTTCAGTTACATTCTTCAGTAGCTATATAGAATCCCCTAGAAACTGGACTTTAGCTGAACTAAGTACGATCAGTCTTATTAAAAACCCAAATCTTTGCCCAATCAGTTTTGAAAGTCATTGTGCATGAAGCATTTCACTGCTCCTATTTAAAACAAGATCTGACAAACAAAATTGTAAAAAACAAAAGGTAAAAAATGCACAAAACTATCAAAATGGCCTAGAGCATTAAAACCGAAGAGCCTTAATTAAAAAAAAAAAAAAAAAAAAAAAAAACACCCTATTAATTTATACGTGGTAAGTAAGAAATGGGAAAAAAATATTAGACCAAGGAAAAAAAAAAAAAAAAAAAAAAAAAGAGCTGCTGTTAATTGTATCTAGGGTACTACTCATAGGTACGAGTGACTGGAAGCTTGGAAGAATATATATTTATTAATTACTTTGAGAGCGTACATAAACGTAGGCCTACTAAGTAGTGTCAGACGATGTTTAAAACCCTATTTCTGACATTCTCAGTGTGGTATCAGAAGTGGAATTAAAAGGAGGCTAGAATCAGAAAGTAAACTACTTAATTCTGACAGGAGCCTAAGAAAAGGCATCTAACCTCTGAAGTAGTTTACGGCACTAGTTAACTTAGTGTCCCACAATCAGCATTTGCTCGGGGGAGCTGCGGGAGGCCTGGAAGCTGCCCTAGTGTACTCCTATGTACAAGGTATAGAAACATAGCTGGCCATCAGCCTCAGCCCTGCAAGTCTTCCGTCCCTGGTTAAACATTCAGCAGGTCTTATGCAAACACGTGCTGGCGCTTCTCAGTTGTTCTCCTGTGGCACTGCGATCGCCTAAAAGGAAAGAGGAGAGGTTGCTGTTTAAGGGAAGAGACAGTCACTGCCTGCTCCGTGGTCTCAGCATGGGCCTTTACTCCCAGAGTAGCTCAGCACCTTAAAATACTTGCTGCATTTCCTTTCAGTACTCCTTGCCACAGTGTTAGGGAGGGCACTGTGCACCTGACAAAACCATCCTGTCCGTTGGCTCTGTGTGACCACGAGCCCTCAGCATAGGGATAGCGGAGGAGTGCTTCTCCCTGCAGGCAATCTTCTCTCTCTACTTCATGTTAACAGACACTGCTTGAAAGTCCAGCTTGGAAGACAGGCTGCAAAAAGAAACTGCCTCCTGCAGCAAAATTCCTGGCAGCAGGAACTGATGCTGTGACACCTAAGACGAAATCAGTTTTCCCTCAGTGAACTTTTGCATCTGCATTCTCATGATTTGTACCTGAGTGGCATACACAGTTACTTCCATGGGCAAGTCCTTGGATGTACTACATACTATTTTAATTATTAGGCCTACCTAACTTACTAGGTATTTACTGCAGAGTTGGTTAATTAAGACTTCATCATGGTCAGAAGCCACTAGGGATTTACCTGTGTGTTTTACCTGCAGAAAAGAGCACTGAAAGTGCTTTAGCTAGGCAGATTTTATCACTCATGGAAGATATACAAGTATACTTTACTCTCTTGGTAGTTCTAGCTTATAGCTCTCTGTCTTCCCATGTCCTTTTTGAGATTCAGTAAGCAGAAGAAAGTTTGATTTTCCAGTCAGCTTTCCAGAAACCCTCATTGAGACGAGAAGGTTTTTGTAGTGTGAAGTCATTTCAGGCAGCTGGATGGCCCAGACTCGTTACCACATTCTCCCTTACTGGAATTTCATTTACAGGAATTCATGAAAGAGACCCAATGATTAAAATTTGCCTCTCTCCTGTAAGCCAGATCAAATTTCCCACAAAAGGTACAAACAGTGCCAGATGGTTACAGGTCAAAAGTAGGAAAACAGTCCAAGTCAAAACATCTAGTCTTGCTTGTTATCTGACATACTTCATATTCAATAAATACTTAAAACAAAAAGAATGCAAGCAAACACTGAATTATTGCGTGAATTTTGTTCAATATTTTTCCATGTTAATTTCACTTTAAAATCTGCATTATAAATTTGAGTTTACTTTCTCAAGGACTTTTCAAACTCTGGAATGTCAAAGTTTGTGTTTCAGCTGTTTGGTTAAGTTGTAATCGTGCAATATGATAAGCTTCAAAGAAACGGTTTACTTGGTACTTGTCCATTATATAACTTCACCTGGATCTTACTAACTGCTCGCCCCAGGAAACTCCTGAGCACTGATTTTTCTGGCTTCATTAAAGGTGAAAGTGTTCTGTATCTGACAAAACCAGACAGTCTTTGAACCTCTGTGGCTGAACATCAAGAATCTCTTTTCTCCCCATATAAGGAGTTATGTTTCCCAATGCACAGAAGAGTGCTACAATGAACCCTATTAAACTCTCCCAGATGTCCTAGCTTAGTCCCCCAAAGCTGATCTTAAGATTTCTTTTCTACCCAAATAAAAGCTCCTGCTACTGCTTAAGAATGCAGACAACCAGCCTAATCTCACTCTCAGAGAAAGTCTTCCTGTGTTTAAAACAACCGACTTGAAATGTGATGCCTTTTGGCAGAAGAGTTTAGGCAGGAAATGTTACACATGACTTAAGTTGGCCAAAACAGTGCAGCTGCTTCATAGTTTTCCATTGTCTGGGTTGCATTTAACATAATTTGCTGCCTGAAGATGCTTAGCTAGTAGCAAAATTCTCATTAATCCTCCTCATTAATCAGCTCAGAATTGATCTCCTGCTGATGAAGGGGAGGCAAGCTGCAAAGCAGGGAATTCCACATGAGGGAAGTACAAATCAAGTAGTATTTGGAAACAGGTTTTATGCCGGCCCTAGCTAGGGATGCCCTGGGAAAGGTGGGGCTGCCGGACCTGCGCAGGCAAGAGGGAAGCACTCATCCTTGCAGGGGTTCAGAGCTCAGTATTGGGCAGCGAGCGTGTTATGTCATACTTACACAGTGAGTTCTTTCTCCAAACTGGCTGTAGAACGTCATCTTGACTTTGTGCTTGTGTCCAGTCCTCTGATCAAAGGTGTTGCAGCTGTCGAAGGGTGGGCTGTACAAATGCAGGCTAACAGCAGTCTCTGTGTGGCTTATATTCTCCACACGGTGCAGGCCAATGGAGTCTAGAGCAGTGAGGGCATGAAATGACAGACTGTGTTAGCAGGAAGATTTAATAAGATCACATATGCCTGGGAAAATATTTTCTAAACCAAAACTCATGAGCAAGCCAGTTAGGCATGCCCCCACTTTTATGGGCAACAGCTAAGTCAGTAGAAGGATTTTGATTGCTGTTCTCTAGCACAGGTTCCTAAATACAATGGTAACTCAAAACATGTATTGCCTTCCCCACTTCGTGTAACTTCTGGATTATCTGCTACAGCACAAAGGCAAATAGAAATCCAGAGAAACGTAAGGAAGGCCATGCTGTAATTTTCTACCTAGCATTCCAAACAGTCTTAAATGGTTTTTACTTTTCTAGGACATGCTCCTAGATATGTACTCAAGTTATAGATACTCAAGAAACAGGAAGGGTTGTGTTTCTAAAAATTAGCAAGAGATTTCACAGGGAAAAAGTTTTTTAATTGCTAATTTTTAGCCCAGTAACAAGGATATCAGTGACATTACAAGTCAGCTATACGTATCTGGGGCATGGGCAGAGATATAGCTGTCTTCTACTGCAGCATCTGTTTCCTCATTAATCCTTCCAGTTTATTAGTTTGGAGAACTAGCCTGCTCTTTTGACTAAGGTGACAAATTACTAGAGATTGGCATACTTCCAAACTTAACTGAATAGTAAGCATAATTGAACATGTAATAATACAAGGCACTGTCTGTTGTGCGGTTACTAATGAAGTAACAGCACTTTCTGTGATGGTGGAGTAGAAATCAAGCTATTACATAAACCTGTAAGGCATGAAGAATCACTTACACAAAACAAATGCAAACACATTTGCATTCTACTCTAAAGTGGAGGTTTTGAGCTACTTAAGAGACCTTGAATTTTAAATTTATGACTCTGTTGTAAAAACAACTCAGGCCTTTGTACTTGAATTAATACGTTATGTAATACCTAGACCTGTATTGTGCAACACAGGCATGATACCCTGAGAAACAAGAGTACACTCTTAACTCTGATACATCTGAATTGTAAGCCCTACGTGTTGTTAACATAGTGTATCTAAATAGAGGATGTGGGGGAAAAAGTCCTAAATCTGTGCTCACCTAATGGAATATTCAAATAAACACTTTTTAGTGGGTTCTAACCTTAAAGTACAAGAGCAGCCAAGAAGCATGCAATAGAAATACGAAGGTCACTCACTGTTGAAATAGTTAGGGCAATCACCACACTATCAGTGTTTTCCTTCTACTTGTTTTACCTATTTCTTTAAAAGCAAACCATCTGTTAGGAAACATGGCAGAGATTCAAACTGCCTCAGAGAACTAACTGGATATCAAATTTGTTTAAAACAACTGAAAAAGCTTTGGATCAGATGCACACAGGTCACAATTGATTGCATCAGAAAGAACTGCACAGGTAGGAGAGCCTGACTGAGTCTGAGAGCCCACATTCCTGGCATGGGATCAGCAGATGTGTCAAATGCCTACTTGCATTTCCTGTCCTATGGATTTTATGTTTTCACTTACTGTGGCACACCTTCAGCAGAGGACTGCAGACCACTGGTCTGTCTTTCTTCCCCAATGCTCTCATCCTGGCCTCGTCCGTAACCCAACAGAAGGCTCCCTCCATCTGGGGAGTTCCCAAGCTCAGCCTCACAAGGCATGTGCTCCAGTTTTCAACTGATCACATAAAAGGCAGATGGTCCCCTTCTCTGACATTTTACCTTTGTTCTGCTAAACTCATTGCTGTTCAGTATGATGTGCAACGTCTTTCATAGCATCAGACTATGCTAAACCCAGCAGGCCACTCCAGGACAACCTCCAGTGCAGCACAAGGTGGTGATAGTTACAGATACATGTAATAGCATGGATTTAGTACCTAGGGAGCCTTACTGGTAGAGACCTAGTCGTCTTTCAGCATCTGCTGAGTCAGACAATTTTTATGTAGATTGGGTAAATCTAAGCATTTCTGCTGACACTGCACTTCAGCACTACAGGCTTAACTTGATGATTTGACAAGAAGAGGCACTGAGGATCAGGGTCTCTGCCCCCAGATGGTCACTTTATTCCACACACAGCTTTTGCTGTTCATTTGCCACCTAGGATTTCTACGAGTGACAAAAAGAACTATTTATTTGGAAAAAAAAAAAAAATCAATGTCATGGAGCTATTTAAACTTTGGCTCCCTTATTTCTCTCAAGAATACTGTTCAAAGTCTATGTTTACAAGCAATCTCAGACTACGGATACAATGCTGAGGGCTGCTTGATCTGGAGGCATACTTAAGAATCAAGCAATTGATGCAATGTTTAAGCATGAGTTAAAAGGACATTTTTTGGTCTGTTTCACTGAATCTAAATATAGGTTTGTACAGAATCTAGAGAGCCATGTTCTTAAACTGTGCAGAAAGCCGTTAGTATTACATTGTTAAAGGTAGGACACTAGAGCGCAGATGAACTCCTCTCTCAGGAATAAGACTCATGGATACGTAATTGTCAAAATAAGCTGAATAGCTTACCATTAATGTAGGCGCATTGATTTTCCCTCAAAACTCGCTCGGATTTCTTAGTCATCTCACCATTCCCTTTTTTCTCAGGCCATTCAAACAGAGTCTCCTTTAGATTTCCCTGGAGGATCTTCATAAAGCAGTGTGAGTCAGTGTGATCATGGATGCTGCTATATATGTAAAAACAATAACCAAACTCAGTGTGATATGTATATTTCATTTCAGCACAGCAAACAGGACAGGTAGCATAGCATATAGTATCTGGACATAACCCAAGAATGAAAATCCACTGCACATGGGTCACACATAACAGTCTTAGGAAAAAAACCATTCACAGTGACTAAAGTATGCTTACTTAACTTACTTACTTAACTTAACTTACTTAAAGTATGCTTTCTAAAGCTACTTTAGAAAGGGCTGACATAAGCTCACATACAGGACTTGGAGAAGAGTCAGATACTGGCCAACTCATGACTTTGCCCCAGAGAAATACAGAGCAAAGCTGAAGGAGGGAGGAGGACAGAAAAATTCTTCAGGACACAAAACCACTTGTGGGTCAAGGAAGAAATCAACGCCTTCCACAGTAACCCCAGGCAGAAGCTAGTGTAAACTTAGAAGTATACCTGATACTTGATGATCCACCATGCTCACTCCCAAAACATGGGAGAATTGAGCTACCTTTGTTTCATGTCTATAGTCTTTTTACTGCTGCAGTGCACAAGCATTTGTTGTAGAAAAAAATCTGTGACTCTGACAGTACTAAGTACTAACCAGCTACAGTAAGCTGCTGATTTCACTGGTTTGGCAAAACATGAACAGCAGGATAAGGTATGATTTGTCTGCTTGCTGTCTCCTTGTCCCGAAGCATGTTTTAACTACTACATTTGAAGACATATGGACTAAACATGTTTAGTTTTGGTTTTATTTTTTAAAATAGTGGACTAACTGTTATAGAAGCCTAGGGATAGGGATTAGGACAAAGGGAGAGATCTCCACTCATCAGGAGCGAGGAAGAAGGGGGAATTTGACCCTCCTGAACTACAGTGATACTGAATTTCAGTCAAAAACTTGGTACTTTTATGTTACTGTTTTCAGTAAGCAAATATCAGGCTTTCTTACAAATGAAGGTGTCAAGAAAGCAGAGCTTGCTTCAAGCACAGAACAGTTCACAAATGCCATATCATCATGCTCCTTCCACAAGCCATGAGAACAATCTGATCATGAAGGATGCAAAAACAACTTGTGATCTCAGACTAGCTCTAGCAAATGCACCTCCACAGAGTTTGATATAAATTATAGGCTCTGTGGGAACAGGCCAGAAGGAGTAGAAGTGGTGAACTTGGTTCCTGTATCCCTCTGAGTATAACGTCATGGACTTCCCTAGAGAACGCTGTAAATTTTCAATTGTACACCCAATTAAAACAAATGAAAAAAACACTCTGACATCTCCTTAGGTTTTCTATTCATGCATAAGAATAAACAGTTAAAACCCGCATGTTTTGTTACTCCATATTTTGTTTTAGCCAACATTTTGTGAAAGGGACAGATTCTAGCTTTACATTTGTAGGACTACACAACCCAGCGTAGAGTGTGTGTACACAACTCAGAAGGCCACATCAGCAGTGTGGTCTGTTTTGAGAGAGCGAACCTAAAGAAAGCCAAATCCCAACTACTCCTGGAAAGGGGCTCCCTCTTCACAGCCTGCAGTCCTAGCCCAAACCTATTTTTCTCACCTTGCCACAGAGGCAGGATTTAAACACCATGAAAGAACAAAGACTATTTAAACTGCACCAAGTCCTGCTTCTGCAACCAAGTGTTGTACAAGTCTGTTTCACGGGGTCTGTTCAACCTCTCTGTTCTCCCTCGCATAGGACCTGCTGTATCTCTGGGACTAAAAATTTCCTCTGACAGAAAGGAAGATTAGATTCAGTAGAAAAACAGGGCATTGTTAAAAGAGTGCTCTAAAAATGTTCATGAGGTACAAGCTCACAAAAGATACAGTAAATATTCAGGACCAATAGCTCCGCACTGCTTCGTTTCCAGACACTTCCTGATAGCTGACAGAGGGCTAATTATTTTTCTCTTTATGTATGACAGTGGAAGATACAGTGGCTTTCTATCTGTTTGCTAAAGCCATAGATTTCAGATACAAACCTGCCATGCCCTTCACCCCAGCACAAGATCATCAAGTTGAACTTTCCGTTTCCATTGTCCACAAGATTTCTTGTATACCTGAAACACAAAGTGTTCGCTTTTTACTGTACTGATATGCCTGTAAAAGACAATATTATACAGACATATTTATGAAGGAAGTTTGTGACATGTAAAAATCCTTTTTGTTCTTTTTCTTAAAGCCAAGTTTTCCTTTGAAAAAAAAAGAAACTGTATTTCTAACTTTTTTTTTTTTTGTAAGAGTTCTTTGATCAGGAAGAAAAAAGACAATATTTCAGAATCATATTGCTTTGAATAACATAGAGGACTGGAGTTTGGGAACTGTGCGACTAGAGTGGTAGACAGGATCAAATCAAAATAGCTTTTGAATGAAGTCACTTCAGCAGCTGGCTTATAATTAGAAACAGAGGACTGCAATGAAACAAGGAAAATACATGGTTACAGTCTTCTGCAGCTCCTTTTCAGATATTCTTGGCCCTCCTTCTGTTACGCAGCACTCATTTGTACAAAGCCAGAAAACGAAGGGAATAAGGCTTTTTGTATGTGGTCTTCTGATTCTGTTCCTCAGAGTTCTGAGTCTTGTACTGTAGCATTTGTGTGTGGATAAAACACCTACAGGGTCACTTCTGCCAGTACCTACTATTAAAAAAAGTTTATCAGAATAAAATTTCTTAAAAAGATTTTTCATGTGCTAACTTGTAAGTGGCCAGAATAAGCTTGCTTCTAAATGCTTTCTATTGATATGCCTGTTCTAGATTGTGATTTGCTCTCAGGGCTTGAAAACATCTTTGATAGCAATATCTTACATTACTCTCCTCTCACTCTCCTGCAAGCCCTCCCAGAGCTGCTGCTTTTCTCATTCTCTTGAAGAGTTCACTACAGAAGGGATTGGGATTTTGCTCTATAAGTGACTTTCCATAGTGAGGCTCTTCTGATCCTGGCCTGATGCTTCTAGCTGTTATGGTGGGACCACCCACTGGAACATTCTGATTTCATTTTTGCTTGTTGTGATTATTTGCACTTTACTTTGCCAAGAAAAGCAAATATTTATGCCAATGACAGGATGCCTCACAATCACCTAAAAGATGCAAGCAGGTGCACACAGAAAGTGCACTTACACCAACAATATCCCCATAAGACCACTCTATTTTACTCAAGATAGGATGCTCATACAAATCACTTTCAAAGCATAGCATGTATATCTATCTATGCCTCTCACTGCATGCACAACTTGTTCATATAATAGGTAGACATATTTTTACCCTGATATCAGAACGTAAGCAATGAACGTTGGCATTTGATTAAGCTTTCAAGTGCTGTTATTTCTGTACAGGTCTGGCTGGCCAAAAACAAAAGGCTGCCATGCATACTTACCATGTTAGCACATTTTATTTTCCTGATTCTTAATTCCCTATGTTCCATTACAAATTCCATGATTTATTCTGAACGGAGGAAAGTCAACACAAGGGGAAGGGAGGCTAAAAAAAAGTCAACCCATGCTTTCATGATAGCAAGGTTAAAAGGAAAGGGGTTGGTTTGTTTGTTTTTAAGGAAGCACTCAAATAAAATTTGTATTGCAATTTAAGACCGGCAAGCCACCAATGACAGGAATAAATCAGTTTTCGCTAAGTAGGAGCGACTCAAAACCCT
>NW_010433735.1:0-281 GCF_000710305.1 Buceros rhinoceros silvestris | reverse complement strand
CCCCCCCCCTCGAGAAAAGCCGTAAAAAGCCTCGACCTGCACTACCACCGCGGGGGAGGAACGAGCTGAAGCGCTGGGGGCATACGGCCTCCGAGCCACCGGTACGGGGGGCTTACTCCCACCGGCTCCTCCTGCGGCGGTTTCTGCTACCGATATGCTTCTCTGGGGCTTCCGCACCACCACCACCACTTTTTAATTTTTTGGGTGGCTTCAGCACGTTTTTGTATTCTCCGCTGGTTATGCCCCGGATCGGAGCAGCACCACTCCTCAGCGGTCCCCCT
>NW_010433734.1:8906-16270 GCF_000710305.1 Buceros rhinoceros silvestris | reverse complement strand
AGAATCAATCTCAAGTACTCTGGCCAAACTTAAACAAGCAATGATGTAGCCAACACTGCTGATAAACGGCTAGTGTATGGAAATCAGTGGGAGCAATCAGGAAACCTCTGTCTGCATCTTTAGGCACTCAGTGGTTTCAAGTGCATAAATTCATCTTAATGGGTATAATAAGATTGAAGATAAGGTTGTACACATTTCTCATAAACCCCCAAACTTTTCAGCTTCTAGTGAGAAATCTATAAACACAAATCTCATAACAACAAACAAAGTGTATTTTATAAATAGAAAAATAACTGCAGCTGGGACAAACTGAAAGCAGTAACTACGCTGTTTCTAACAACCTTTACTCTTACGAGCTCACAGCTTCACAACTTCTACTTTCTGCTGCTCTGTGAGCACATCATTGTCATTGCTTTTCAATTGCTTCTGCTTCAGCTCTATGATTTTTCACCAGTTACATTTCTTTCTTAGATGGGTGGCTCAGAAAATTCCAGATCTCAGTTGAGCATCTGCTTCCTTTAACTACCTTTTTTCCTTGTTTCTAGCTCTTCTACTAGATGATATTTAAATGTCCTGTGGGAGCCCCAATAGATCATGCTTCACTGTCCAAAATGAGACAGGAGTGTACATTTCCATGATCCTTTATGAATACATTGTTTTGCAACGTATTTTCCATCCGTCGATTGCCTTCTGTGGTGAATTTAACCACTTGATTCCTCTTTGTTCATCCTAACAGGATAAGCATTTCGAAAGGTAACTCCAAATCAATGATGGATAATGGCTAAACTGATTATTACAAAAATTGCTTTATAGATATTGCCCATTTTTCCCATTTAAGGCTTTTCTACACAGGAAAGCTATTGCACAGCAAGGCAGAATGTGAATTTAAAGCAAAGTAACTATTTCAAATTAGCTTCCCACAAGGATACTGTCATCCTGCATACAGGTTTCATTTAATCTGCTCCCAAAACTGGCTAAAAACTTGCATAAATGTATTCTCGCTGTGAAATGTTTTCTACATCAAGAATTAAATATGAAATAGCTTTTCAAGCACCTCTCCATAATGCCAATGCTTATGTACTTTTCTGGTCCTCTCCGCAGTAGTACTAGAGTCCCCCTGAGTTTATGATGTATTTACTCTCATAACACTCTTAAGAGGAAGGGGAGCCCTCGGGGTTTATCTCAAGACTTTGCAAGAGAGTTGGAGCAGAGCAGAGAGATGAAATCAGTTTTCCTAAGTCCAAAGATGACCCAGCAGTGATGAAGCCAACTTGTTACTCCTTGAAAAACCTGTAGCTCCTAATTCTGTCTGCTAAATCATAGCTCCCTTTGTCTTCCAGACAGGATGACTCAGCTGCATGACAACAATGATGGATCTTGTAAACTAAAGTTGTTACTTCCTGACAGTGACAGGACGCGTGGCTTTTTGATGTTTGTATTAATTCGTGTTCTCATTTGCTTTCAGTGAAGGTAGAGGAAAGCTCAGTGATGTATTTGGATTCAGATTCTTGGAGGTTTGATGTACTTGCGTTTATATGTCCCATGGACTTTAAGAATCCTATTTCAACAACTGATGGTTGTTTTTAGGACAATATTGAATAGTTCTTTGTGCTTTCTGCTCTCTGAGGAGCTGCATTTGCATAGAGAGGATTCTTTAAATAAAGGCATGAAGTCCACTTTCTGAATAAAGAGATACTCAGTGACCAAAGTGGCTTAGGATTAAGCATTGCCCTTCCAACTCAATAACTAAGTCAAAAGTTCATTTTACTGAATGTTAGAGCTAGACAGTTTTAATTATGTTGATCCTTCTATCCATTTGCTTTACTCTAAGCAAGCAGAGGGTTCAAGACTCCTTCATCTTGCTGTCCAAGATCTACAGGAAATGAGGCCGGTTTTGCTGCATCTCACAGAGGGCTCACAAGCTTGCAGCAAAGAGGAGCATAGGGGTTGGTCATCAATTCACCAAGCAATGAATTTCAAAATGCTGGTGCATTGTAACTCAAATACTTTTCAGAATACTCAGAATGCTTTTGGTGTAATGCAGTGAGAAGGTGAATCTGAAGTGATCTGAAACCAAGGATGCTTTACCTTGTTTTTGTTCAGAATTGCTTCCCTGTCTTGGTTGTGATTTACTCTTTCCTGACTGAGGGCCCATAATGTATGGGGAACGTGTAGGTAGAAGCCTACCCATTGTAGGCCACCTGTCCAGGGAAGGCAAAGAGGCATCAAGAGGGGTTTCCCCACAGTTGTTGGTTGGTTTGGGGTTTGTTTTTTCTTAGCTTTCCAAAGTTACTGTGAGCTTTAGTATATTCTTGTGTCTGGAGACCATCCTGCTTGCAGACAACACACTTCAAATCCCTAGGAACTTTTTCAGCCTGATACATTACTAATAATAGGAATAATCATCCTTTCAAATATTGCCAGTAATGCGCTATTTTGTTTTGTATATTGGCATTAATATTGTTAGCAGTTGCCAGATCCTCAAGACTTCGTCCAATGCCAGAGCTGCACAAAATGTGTAGGCAGTTACTGCATGGTCAAAACCTCCCGCTGGCATGTGTAATGGGCATCTGCTGGAGCTTTCCTGCCAGTGGATAGAAATGCAAACTCCTGCCCACACAGGGAGTGCCTGGGCTGCCAGGAGAACCTCGCTTCATCTCTTCCTGTGTTTTGGGTGGGAAACATTGCTTGGGGGAGACTTCACTATGTTATTGCTCACTGCTGTGCATGCTCCTGGTCTCACCTGATCTGTGTACTGCTGCACGTCCATCACCAGCACGTGGATGCAGTTCTAGGGTCCTTTAATAACTGGCTCATGAACAGTCGCAACTAACTGCAGCTCTTGCCTCCTGCTACCTGACTAGTTGGGATTTTGTTTGTTTTTTTAAATACTAGAGGTCTCTAACTTTGTGTAACTAAAAATCCTGGATTATTTTTATTTTAGTGCTGAAAGAAAGGGTTCAATCTTTGTGATGATAGTGCTGACTGACATTGTTTCAAAGCAGATCTAGAGATAAGTTTGGTCCTGACATTTAGTCAGTAGGTGGGTGTTGTTTATCGCCTAGCAATTAGAACTTATATTAACATAATATCTCCTCAACTTCAAAAATTTCTGAGAGCTCTCTGTGAACAGATTCCCAAGAGCTCTCCCCTGCTCTCTTCCCTTTGTCTTTTCACTTTCCCACCTCCACACCCATCCACCCACCTGCCTTTAAATGTGCTGTTTCAAATTTAGAGTTTGAGAAACTTTAAGTCTAAATCATGAAAGATATTTTCTTCTAGGGCAGAACCATCCCACAGCCCCTTTATTTTAAACCAAGTTAAACCAGCACTTTTTAGTCTTCAGAAACTTTTATCTCTCTCAGTATTTCTCGGAGTGGACTAGGGAGAATGAGTGAGGAGGACTGGGCTGCTTCCCCATCTTGAAATGGTTCAGGTGCAACAAGTGTTTTCCTTGTCACTTGCACTGTCAGGGCTCCCTGCTCCCTTTTCTCCCAGTGTTTTCTCTGGTGATGTTATCATTTCTGGTCACACGTTCACTAGTTTTATATTATATCTGCTTTTTATGAGATTAGCATCTTTGTCTTTTACTTCTGTGCTAATGAGTGGTCTGCAGGAGAATGTGAAGATGAGCTAGCTTGGGCTAAACACAATGAAGGCAAATGAATGTGGAGAACTGACTAGAAAACCTAATCCAAACGTATTGCTTTAAAAATAATTTGTAATTTATTTCAAACTGAAGACTAAGGAGCCTGCTGTCCAAAGACAGATGCTGCTCTGCCCCAGGCTCTGCTCACAAAGTTGGATTAGCAACTTTGGTGAGGATTTCTAGTGAAACTGAACAAAAACAAACATTGTGTGTTTTCGCCTGTGTATATCCACAGGTACAGGCATTGCTAGGGCAAATTTGCATGCATCCTTTCAACCATTAAATTCTTTTTTTTAAAGCTCCATCATTTCAGCATTAAGGAATAGCACTTGGTGTCACTATTCCGTTTTCCCCGACCCCTTAGAGTGTACTTTTTTCATCAAAGGAGACGCGGTCCTCTCTCTTCTGGGAGGAGGTAATTGCGGGAGAAAAGGGCTGATCTTTCTTTTCAAACAACCGTCATTAACAAGCGATCAGTGCCTTGCTCGTATCCTCGGGCAAACCCTGAAGGATCAAACACCGGTTCCATCCCTTGCAGCCGTCCCCATAAGACATCACGTGTGACCAGTTTAACAAATATTGCCATCCTAACCTCGGTGGCAGTCATTTCGAGCGTCAACAAGCTTGTTTTCCTGTCGGCTGCAAAACCGTCTCTCAAGCCCCGTTGTTAGGAGGAGGCTGACCAGACGGGCAAGTGATGAAGAGATCCGATTAAGACAAACCCAACGAGACTGTCCTATCCGGGCTGTACCTTTCCTCCCCGCTCTGACAGCGAAGTCAAAGCAGTCTATCCCGACAGAGGCCGGCCGCGTTGCTGTGAAGGCTGCCTGTGGAAGCAGGTGAGGAGAGCGACAGCCAAGGGAGAACCAGAGCGGTGGCCGGTCCCCGGCCGAAGCCCTGGAGCGGGGACGGCAGCGGCAGCACCGCGGCTGCTTCCTCCGCTAATTAGGGGCGAGAGGGCAGTCCTTCGAACCGCCGTGTGCAGTAACGGCTGGGAGTGGGGGCTTTCTTTTGGTGGTGAATGGGAAAACTGTCAGCCGAAACATCTCTGGTCTTTTTAGCCTCCGCTGGAAACGAGGACAGTGGCTTCTCTGCTCATTAAATCAAACGGCGCTCTCGAGGTCAAAGCGGTGGCAGCTTACTGTGACTAAAGCTTTTCTGCAAAGAGCTGACAGCAGCCTTTGTCCTCCAGATAACGAGCTTGACAAGTATCTTCGCGGTTTGGGCACACTGGATCCTCAGGAGAGCTTCCCGTGCATAAATCACTGCCGCCTCAGCAGCTATCCAGGATTCATGATCCTCCACCTTTCTCGACAAGCGCTTCTTCTGCTGCATGCTGTAACTGGTGGCTCCTTAGAGGATGGTGATAACTGAGGAGTCCTGGAGGCTGCTTCTTTCTCCTTCTCAGATATTCCAGTAACTTTTCCTGTGACTGAATAGCTGAAAAAACATACATAATTGTCACAAAGGTTAGTGTTTTCAAAATAACAGCACAGAGCTGGGAGAAGAAATCCCAAATGAAAGGAAAACCATCATGTTTATTAAAGTCAGAATCAAAACGAAGACAAAACTTACTGGAGGTTGAAAAGTAGTCTTTAGTTACTGTGTGTATTGGGGCACTTCTTGCTTTCAGTTTCAATTAAGAAGACATTAACCTCTGAGGAAACCATTGTTTAGATACTTCCGTAATAAATGGAAAGTTATGAATATTTTGCATGTATGTAGTCTTGCACATTTTCCTAGACAATTTTGCTGTCCCAGAGCTGAAAGTTTGGGGAAGAGCCCTGTATATTGTTGCATGGTTGGAACACCAATTGAAGGTGACCCTTTAGTCTCTGAATTTTGTTTCCATCTGTGTAATTTGATTAGTGCTTTAGATGGCAGACTGAGCTGCATCACATTTTTCTTATGTTTGTATCTCATCTAAGATAATGCTTTTACAACTCAGATTGGAAAAGTAGAGGACTGGCTCTAGGGAAAACTTAAAGTTCAAATGTGAACTTTCCCAAAATTCAGGGTATTTGGATCTTCGGTACTGTGAGTTATTTCTGTCACAAAGCGTGACACTGTCTTCTCTGAAATGACTTTGATAGGTCATTAACATATCTTTAGTCTTGCTTCACTAGTACACTTCTTCAAACTTCAGCACAAGTTTCAATGAGAATCTCTGCTCTTTGGAGGATAAAGTAGCCATTCTAGTAAAGAGAAAGTGGAAAATGACTGGAGACCTCTCCACACCTGAAACAAAATGAGAACTAGAAAGAATCCCCAAGTTGCTAACTTTAGGAGGAGGATGTTTGATCAGTGTTTTGGCATTCCCAGTGCCGAAAAGAGAATAAAATTAAAGTTGGCCTGAGATTCAGTGGGTCCAGAGGAGCTAAATGGGATAATTCTTAGATGTACAAAGATGAAGGTTCAGTGCAGCAAGACCTTTAACATTTCAGTTGCACAGCTGTGAGCTCCTGCTGCCTTTAGAAACCCTCTGCCAGAACCACAGGATGAACCTGCTTCTGAGCATATTGTTCTCCCAGAATTCAAGCTGCTGTTTCCAGGCAGTCTGTATAGCATGAGCTCAACATCTGTGTTTTACAGCCAGGTCTTACCAAGGAGGAAGATGGAGAAAAGGGGGAATTAAGAACTTCGATATATAAATGTTGTTTTTAACAGTTTCAAAAGTATCCAGCAGAGACAAGACTGTAGGAGCAAAATACTCAGAATAACGATGTTTATGACTGAGTTTAGTGTCAAATGTATCCTCTCAAGGCTAAATACGGTTATTTTACAAATCTAGACTAGGTCAGTTCAGCCTTTCAGTTATATAATATTTGAATCGTAAAATCTAGCCTTATATGTAACCATGAGATTTTAAAATAATTATTTTTAACATTAGGCTTGCTTAAAATGTTCTATTGATCTATGTCAGGATCTAAATTAACATAACTTCAAATGAATTTGCATCACCTGAAAAAGATTTGCACAACCTAATATAAATTTACATTCCTAATAAAGTATTAACATATCCAAAACTGTATTTTAAATAGTGCCCCTGTATTTTAAATCCTTCCTTGTAGATTCCTAACAAACAGCTTTGATTTGCATGTCCTGACTTTGCTATGTAACAGAGAACTCATAATTTACCGGTTTATAAATCAGCCTTTTAATCCTCTGTGGCTGCCATCTTTGCTCATACAGAGGAGAACTAACAACGCAAAAGGGTAACGGTGAGCTTTGCCTTCTGCATGCAGTAGGATTGAAGCTAAAACCAGAGTTTGCAGTGGGAGGGTGTTTTAGGAGATGCTTTGTCAGACTCAGCTGCAGGCTTACATGCAAAGCCTGGACCAATCTTTATTGGCATTCAAAGCCTGACCCTTACACCCAGAGTGCCTCTCTCTGATTTTGTCTCATAAGTGAGAGTGGGGACTTTGGGCTGCTCCTTG
The DNA here is from genome assembly GCF_000710305.1 of Buceros rhinoceros silvestris. Classification (NCBI taxonomy): domain Eukaryota; kingdom Metazoa; phylum Chordata; class Aves; order Bucerotiformes; family Bucerotidae; genus Buceros; species Buceros rhinoceros. The sequence goes on along the minus strand of NW_010433734.1, from coordinate 9,184 downwards.
AATGACTGTTCTTGTATTGACAGGGAATGAAATCTAGATGTACATTATTCTGCAGGATAATTATTTGCTGAAGCCTGGAGAAATTTCTATGGAGAGTTTAGAGCAGCATGGTGGGACTGAGAACTCGGTAAAGGCTGTGATGTGTTTACCAGGTCCTGACATCCAAAAGCCACCAGCTCACCACAGATGATATTTGAGTATTGGTACTTGAGTCTGTAGCCACTGAAGTATAAAGGCTCTGATTCAACAAGGTACTTGAGCTTCAGGAGTCCTGCTGA
>NW_010433734.1:0-8802 GCF_000710305.1 Buceros rhinoceros silvestris | reverse complement strand
GAAATCAACTCAATGATGCATGTGTTTGAAGTTATGCACATAAAATCTTGCTGTAATAGAGCCAAGAGCACTTTGCATTGAAATCTGCTATCGACTTCACTCTTCTGTTGCAAATATAACACTGGCCTGGTAGCATGAAAACGGGTGTGAGACTGAGCAGTAATGTGTTGCCTTCAGCTGTTCTAGTTTTCTAGCTGGCAGTGAAATAAAAAGGTGAGGCAAGGGGAGGCACAACTCTCCTTCTCACTGTGGTTTTCCCCAAATCCTTTCGAGGTGTGTTAATGGCTCCTTTTGGTTCAGCTCTGCACTGGCAGCTGAAATATTGCCGAGAGGCTTGAGCACTAAGCCAAACCCCATGGCTGCATAGGTGAATCTTTCAGTGGCTAAAAGTGTGTTGGGAGGTTCTGAAAGTGACTCTAGAAGTAGAAAAGCAGAAATCAGTATACTGATTAATTTGTTAAACTTGATTTGTTTAGCAAGTTCCCTCCATCACCCTTACAAAATTCTGCTGAAGTGAGTAAATAGTTTTAACCTCAAACCTGTGATGGGACTTTGGGCAGCTCAGAGCAGGAGTTCGTTATATCTGGAGGGCCAAGCGGACTCCTAGTGTCTGCCTTCACAGCTAAGTGTGCCAATGTGATTTTTAGCTGTCACAAAAGAACCCTTTTTGGCAGGGTGCATGCATTTTCTTACACAGGTAAGAAAATAATTCTGAGCCAGGTCTTCAGTGGCAGCAAGCCCTGAAGCTCCAGGGACCAATACCAAACACAAAGTGAGAGCCTGGTTCTGTTTTATACACTGACTTGTGATTCTCCTTGACAAAGTGGCCCCATGGTAGGAGCTTACTTGGCCTGCTTAACCTTTGTCTTCTTTATCTTTATCTCCTTTGCTTTACTCGTGAATCTAGTCAAACTACCAGGTAAAGCTGACTACTGTACTTCTGATTTTTCTGCTGACAGGCAAAGCAGGAAAACAGTTGTTTGGTTTTTTGGTGTGTGTGTGTCTGTAAATGAGTTCTGCAAACAGTTAAGCAAAATTCCCTTCTGACTGGTAAGCTGTGTGGAAGTACTGTGTGGTCACCACTGAAACAGAGTAAATATAGAATCTATGTGATGTTTATAACAATTACCATTTTGGAGCATAATATCAGGACTTTCTAAAGACCTTTGTTTGTCTTTATTACATAATGCTACTCCCTCTCCATATGGTAGGTTTTGCCTGTGGTTAAAAGCCAAAATAGCATTCTTTGGAGATGGGTCTACAGGAAAAAGGACAGTAGGTACTGAGATAATGAGTGGGTGATTACCTGTTGTTGTTCCTGACATGCCCACCATTCTTAAACTCCTAGAATAAAACCCAAGGGCCTCATTTGAAAGGGGTTTAGCTTCCAGATCTGAAAACTAGGGCCAGCCACTCTGAAGTGCTGACCAGGCAGATGGGTTGCACTGCTACCTCATCGCTGGAGGCCAGACATTTCTTGTGTTTAAAAAGAAACACACCTAGTTTTAAAAACCCCACATCTAGTTGAAGATGTCCCCACTCGCTGCAGGAGGGATTGGACTAAATGACCTTTAAAGGTACCTTCCAACCCAAACTATTCTACGGTTCTATGAAAACCCAAAGTGCTCTCCATAAACAGTGTCATTAATGGTGCCTTATGCTCCAGATATTCTCTTGCATTCACATTCTCACAAACACAGGGAAAAAAACGGGTTGAAGGGACATTGTTTCCAGCTCTCCATGGGGTAATGCACACTTGACCTAGCTGTGGATGTGTTTAATGCACACTACCTATTCCAGAATGCAGCCAGTCCCATAACAACTATATTAACTATTGAAAGACGTACTGCTAGTGAAAGTCATGCCTTAAGGTATAAACGATGGTATCGGCCTCTCCAAAGTCTTACATGAAATAGGTACAGGACATTGAAAATAAATTTATCTTTCCTAAAATAGTCATAACACTAACTGCATAGAATCATTTATCAAAGGTGTTATCAGATTTTTATTGGACTGGACCATTTTATTCTTAACTATGCATCCTTGAGGAATACCAATTGTATTTCCGCAATTGGAAGAGCCAAATAAATCAGTGTAAATTCCCTCTGTGTAGTTTACTGTGGGAATCAAGCTGAACTCTCCCTTCCATAAACGGAAGGAAAACAAGCAGATGAATTAGAATTATTAAAATGTGTTTATCTAAGCATTTGTCAAAGTCAAATCCAGACCGTAGATAAAGATGATGGAGAAAAGATGTTCATGAAACTATACAAAACATTTATGCTCACTGTACCTAGTAGAAGAAAAACTATTTTTTGCTCATGTTTAAGTAGGTGCAATAATTCTAACTGCATTTAGATCTTATGTCTAATAACACCTTTCTTGTTGTTACTTCATAGTAATATCTACATGTTCTTATGGATTTTTCGCCTCCAGTTTTAAAACTGTGTGGAAGCACTACATCATCGGTTCCAAACTGAGCCGCTCGTTATGTAGTTCATGGGCTGTTACGTGAGTGGCGGAATTAGGGGTAGAAACACAACCCTCTAGCTCAGGCAGATTGCTCGTTTCCTTGAGTAAGGCTGTAATCCTTTGTCAGAGGAAAGTCTGAGCTCTAACTTCATAGCCTGCTCTGGGGCACCATCTGGTAGAGAAAAATCAATGATTATAAAGATTCAGTTCATCTTCCAGTTACTCCTCTTAGTTTTCCTCAACACTGAGCTCTTCTTTGATCTTGGCTGTGGTGTAATGCTCATGCGTGTGTCACGGACATAGCAAAAGCCAACTCCTAATGATAGCTGCCTTGACAACAAGTGTCAAGAAGGTCTCTCCACCGTCCTTGCCTGTCCCGTAGACTGTTTTATGCACCAAACCTGTCATTTTGGTTAGCTGTGATGAAAGTTGCCAGCAGGTGTGTGTATCTATATTCAGAACACAACATGGGGAGGAACTCTACTAGCTTTAAATTCAAAGCTGTCACTTTATTTCTCTAGCAGACAATATAATTATTCCAGAAGAATTAGGAAGCATAGAAATCCTTTACACAATGGGTGCCTATGTTAAAAAACAACGAGAATTTGCAGAATGTATAAAACATGAGAAAGGTTTATACACAGAAAATGCAATTGAATACATTAAAATAAAAGACAGGCAGAAGATGAATTAATTTGTTTCAAGTGATGGTATACAGTTCAGTCAAGTTCTATAATTTGAGTGAGCACGGTACTTCCAATTACTTGTATACTAGTAGATCCACAAATAAAACGTGATATTTTTTCTTGTATTCCAAGTGTTCATACACACAAAAAAAATTTGCCCAAACCCAACATTCTGGTAACTACAACATAAATAAGCCAACTATAAAGCAGTGGTAGCAGGCGATAGCAACTTTATGTGAACAAAAACATTCCATGAAGTTTTATTGCTCATCATCAGATGCTTTAAATTCTTACAGTTCCTCTGTGAAAGTCACTCAGTTTATGCATGAAAATTGGATGTACATGGAGAGGTGCCTTCTTGCAAGGCAGGAATCGTATTTAACTTTTCATAGAATTGGCCGTGGTGTTGGAATACATAAATATTCTTCATTTTGTGGCTGAGTCACAAAGTTTATACTTTAGACAACCCCTATCAAAGAACCAATAAAAGATTAATTAAATTAGAGATACCCCTCTAATGGGTGTGGGTGGGTGTGAGCCAGTGGGGAGAGGTCAGTCTAACATACCAGCGTCTGCTCATCTCCTCTGGTAATATCACAGTAAGAGTTAGAACCAGCTTTGATTTCTAGGCATTAAACTGTAGAAGCTGGGAGCATCAGGAAGTCAGTTCAGGGGAAAACAAGCTGTGCTTGGCTTTCTGGAATTTAACGGGCAGTTTTTAAAGTGGCAGAAAGTCCAGGAGGGATCTGAAGACAAAGACTGTCAGAAAGCACAGCTGGAGAAGTATAGGGATCTGATTCACTGCAAATAGCATTTTGTAGCACACTAAAAAACTTTCAGGACTTTTTTTTTTGCATTCTTAAGAACAGTCAGGAAATAAACAATGTGGGGAGAAGTCAAGCAAAAGGGGAAAACCAAGTCCAGAAATAGAAAGGAATGTTGACTTAAGAATTCATGTAAATCACAAACTTTACTAGATGTATATATATAAAAAAATATACAAGTAAACGCCCTTTCTTGGGGAACAGCCTTTGAGGTTTCCACACAGGCAGATCTGTAATGGGAAGTGAAGTCTTTATCCCATGCCACTACATTATTTTAATAAATTCTCCTTTCTTCATGACAGTTCGTACATGACAGTTCGTATCCAGGCCACTACATTATTTTAATAAATTCTCCTTTCTTCATGACAGTTCGTATCCAGATCAGGCTAAGAGCCATGAGCATTATTCTTTCAGCTACCAGATTGGACAGATCAGGACAGGGATTGCTTTTTGTTCCTTGTCTACAGCACCCAGCACAAGGTCCCAGGCTACACACAGAGCACCCGTGTCTGATGAAAACTGTGCTCTGCTGGTATGGATAGATCTTACATTTCATTACGTTAGCCCAGAGAACCAGCATTACAGAAGAAAGGAAGGATCGTACAAATCTTGGAAGCCTCCCAGTTTGCTGCCAAAGCAGCAAATGCCACTACCATGATGCTGCAGTCTCACTTCCACAGCCCTTTCCAATGTTATAGAATCTTTTCCCACGCTACAGAAGCACCTACAAGAGGCTAGACCTGGACTGGGCGCATCCTTAATAGACCTTTCATCCTGACCATGTAGGAAGCTGAGGAATCGGATTCAATAAAGGCTTGATTCCTGATTTAGAAGAATGAAATAACACAGAGGGGACTGAAGACAATTTTTGTTCTGCGTTTGCACCCTGGTTTGTAGTATTCCACTCTGGTTATAGTACAGATCGTTGTGATTAAATCAGTCAGCAGTAGCTCAAAGCCACCACTGGTTATCTTTCTGCCCTGATAAGCAAAGATCTCCTAGTATATAGGCGTGGGGGAAAAAAATGCCTAGGGTCACTTGCTTTGCTAGCAAGGACATTGCAGTATTTTTAACAATATGTTTTACTTTGAGAGGTCAGTGACTTTTGCCTGGGTAGTTTTTGTTTATAAATATAACATTTATCTTAATGTTTAGAAAAATTCAAACCATCAGTCTTCTTTACATCACATTTTAAGTAACAATTTTCTTGGTGTGTCCTAAATGACCTGTAATTTGCGTGGAAGAAACAGACTTGAAGTCAAGCAGTTTTTTACTGTTCAGAGAAATAAGAACAGAATTACAAAAGAGCATTTTAAAATACCCCGAGAGACATCTGTTTTTAGGTGGATTCTCGTAAAAGGCCATCCATCTAGATCACTGGTTAATAGTTCTCAGGAGACAAAGCACACAATGCTGAGCTGGTTGTGGTTTCTCATGTGAACGTTGTACAGCCCCGATTACGTGTCTAGAGCCTTTACGCACGATTCAGTATCCCTTTACCAAAAAAGACGAGGGTTGGGAGGCGGGGGTGGATTCTGATACTGCAATTAAAGTAGGTCTCAGACAGAACCATAACTAAGCACTCAAAATCACCCAAAGCAAGTATTTCTTCGTCATCTTTAAAATGTTACTGGGATAGAGTGCAGTATCTCTCCCTGTTGGGCTCAAGCAAGCGGAAGTTCTCTGCAGTATGATGAACTGTGCAGAGAGGTTTTTTCTGAAAACCTGATACTGACGTATCCCTCCAACAGTCCAGCTTGCCGAATGATTATAACTTTCTTCAATGATTTTATTTACTTTGTTTCATGAAAATAAAATAGGTTTCTTCCCAAATGTATTTACTACTTCAAATTACAGGACAATTTTAGGAAGCAACTCTGCATTTTTCTATTTGTGAATGAGTAGTTCACTGTGCGTATTTAAAATTCAAAGCTGAAGCAGTTTTGCCCGCAGGTGTAGAATTAGGTTGCAGACAGGACATTTCACGTCTACACAGCTTTGCTTTTTGATTCTACAATGCTAGACAGCCCTTTCCCTTCACTCTCTGCTTTTAGCACAGATGTCAGACAGACATGGGGCTTACATTACACTGAAATTTCAAAACTAACCTCCAAAATCACTGCTCTGTTTTTTGCACACACAGATGAAATTCTTTTCATGCCATATCATAATCATCAGCGTATTGTTTAGATGGATGCACAGCACTACAAATAGAACTGTGATTACACTTTCACTTAACAGCTTTCACTCTTAAACAGGTTATGAAAGGAGCAGCAACGTGAGAAATAGAGATCTGTGCACTTCAGCAGGCTTCAAGGTGTGTTTTATTCCTACAACATGGGGTCTTTCTGAAGCATGCTTCTGTGCGTGTTCTTGTCCATATTTATCCTGAAGCACGTACACCTCCCACACAACTTCTTGTAACGTATCAGGCATGGGAGCTCATTACAGAACTAGAGTTTTTCAAATGCAACCGTGAACCGGAGCTGATTTACCAGTTGGATCACGATGGAGACATGCTGCAAAGCATTTGCAGCAGCTCCAGCCTCTGTGCTTGATGAAAACAGGGAGGTTATTTTTAAGAGCAAGAAAATGTGGTCCAAAGAGGCACTGACGATGGGCTTAGATCTTTTGGCCGCGGTCAGTGAGACAATGTTTCTGCAGGGATCTATGTTTGAAGGTGGTGCCACATGCAGGTCACCGCATGAATGCAGACTTGATGACTATCAGCCCTTTGCATTGAGAAGCTTGATGTTACAGTTCCCGACTGACTCACTGGTCTCACTCTATAAGCTCATAGTGACGTCCCTTGAACTTCTGTGACTTGTGGGTCCCACACGTCTGGGGTTTCTATCAGTGGAGGCGCGTCTCCTTTTTGCAGTTCCATATATGTGGATAAATAGATTGCTTTTCTATGTCATGTTTGAGGTCATCTGCAGGAGATTAGAAATGGTTAACAAGGAATAATTCTGTAACATTGGGAAGTCTTGTACAGCAAGGTCTTTTGCACTGTATTAGTACAGAATGTACAGTGTTCTTTAATATCTGGCTTCTTTAGGAGCTAAATATCATATGCTAAATGATAAAGGCAGCACAAGTCCATATATGTTATTCCCTCCAAATTTTGTATCTTCTTGATGAAACATTTTGATCTGGTTAATTGCTTTTCTGTCTAGGGATATTGGCAACAACACTTTGCAACAAGAAGTCAATTAGCTGTCAGTCATTTAGCTCTATTTTCTGGGGTTTTGTAAGGTTTTTTGATAGCCTTCACTTTTTGTTTCACTGTGAGGATATCTTTAGCTGAAAGACACTAATCCCATGGCAATAACGATAATGTTCTTAACGCTTCCAAGTGCCAGCTTTGCTATTCTTCCTTCAGGATAATCAGATCTTAGACTACAAACTTCTCCCGTTTAATTTCTCTTGAGAATGGCTTCCTGAAGCAGAAGCTTGAAGAAACAAAAATGAAGAGTGAATGCATCTGAATGAGATAACATTCATATTGATTATGTATTCATGATGCATTATTAACAACCCCAGACTGATTTCTGTCACAATATGTGAGTACCGTCACTCTCTAAAATTTCAACGTAAAGGTCGAAACTTTTTCTTGGAACATTCTTTTTAAAGAATGAAAAAGCTTTTATTGCAGCATCACTACAGTTAGCTTACATCTTAAAATGGTCTGATATGTGCCTGACTATATTTAAAATCTTAATACAAAACAGTACTGGGTGGGATCTTTTCTGGAACTGGTTCTTTCTCATTATTTGGATCAGTTTCAAGGACATAATTTATTGCTGCCTTTTTTTTAACTGGAAAATCCCTCTTAGATAAATGGAATGTATTTGGTTTTCCACTTGTATTTTAGCTTTTTGAGGGTTTTGGGTAGGGCAGTTTGTGGGTGAGCTGGATCCTGGATGTAGTTATTAGTTAATGCTGGTGCTTGAATGAGTGAGATATGAGAAACATAAATCACACTTTAAAAATCCAATTTAAAATTATTCCTTGCCATGCACAAGAAAATTTTCTTGAACAAATAAGAGCCGCACAGAACAGTCATTTAATTAGAGTTAAGAATTGGAAACCAATTAATTTCTCTAGATATGGAGCTGTAAAGTATTTTACATTAATTGCGATGTCATTAACTTACCATGCTACTGCACCAATTGAATGTAAAATTTAAGTAAATTCAAATACGTTGTGTCAGATTCAAGGCTTTTTCAAATGGATTAGGAAAGAATGAAATGTTATACTAAGATGACAAGTATAGGGCTTTAAATCTTTTTAAGTGCACAATTTGCACGTCAAATAGATGGATGTTTGCAGAACCAATTTATTTCTGAGACCTTTGATCAAAGATTTGGGGGGAGCCATAAAGAGTAATTCTCTTGAAAATGTTTGCTTCTTTCTAATAAGAATTGGCACCATTTGGGTACGTAGATGAAAGCACACCTAATCTTTTTTACTCCTCCTCCTTAATAATACCCTTGGATTCAGAAATTAGGCACAGCAGGAAGAAAGACCCTGTACAGCACATCTCCGCACTAAAGCGAGCTGTCTAATTCCCAAAATAAGCAGATATTTCTCATACAGGAAGTCACTTGTCTATGGAGGAATGGGGCAAGGAGGCAGCTCAGTTAATTTTCAAAATTAACAAAATTGAGAAAAAAAGATTGGAACTGTGCCCATGTAGACTGGAATAACTTCCATAGCCTGGGATATAACCAGTTCTAAGCAATCTGATTCTGGTGCATAAGCCAGGATCATGATAGCAGATCTGTTGTTAGGGTTAACAGAAAGAATCAGAAAATATA
>NW_010433733.1:0-743 GCF_000710305.1 Buceros rhinoceros silvestris | reverse complement strand
GGGAAAGAGAAGGAGTCAAAGAGAGTGAGACCCTTGGAGACATAAGTCTCTGTGGAGTACTGGAATGTGGAGAAGAGGCCCCATTCCCACCTGGATCCAGTCAGTGGTTTGGATCCCAGCTGGAGGTGGAATTGAGTTCTGTCCTCATGCTGGACCGCACGGCAAGACCCATGAGAGATGATTCAGCATCTGGTGGGAAAGGCAGGACACCTGGTAGGGCAACGAATACATTTGTTGGAACACGTGGGCAGAATTTCTCTGACTCCACACATTTCAAGAGAGATGACTGCTTTTTTTACACCCCCTCTTAGATCTGACACTGGTCATTTGGCCAATCTGTGCTTTTCCTTCATGTCTGGAAGTTCTTGGACATCCTTGAAAAGTGACTGCCATGGCAGGATTGCTGCAGGTGTGGCGGGGAGACAGAAATTTCTAAGGCTGAGCTCAACATGGGGGTTCTGTCCCAAGATTTCCCTCAAAAGACCCAGTTTTCTCAGGTGACAAGAGCCTTTCAGCATGCTGAGGAACTCCAGAGCTGAGGACCTTCAGCAGACAAGAGTGTCAACAGTGAGACCGGCTGGTTCCCTAAGGCTGTGGCATCAAATCCCTTCTGCTTTCCAAGGGAATACCAAGTGAAAGGGAAAGTGGTAAAGAAAGCACCCCGTGAGACCAATCAATCTGTCAGCAAGTGCTGAGGGAGAGCAGGGGGGAGAGCAGAGAAGAGACTGGAGTGACTCTCCTGT
>NW_010433732.1:0-271 GCF_000710305.1 Buceros rhinoceros silvestris | reverse complement strand
CGTTGTTAGGTGATCCTCCCCCCCCCGCCCCGTCCCCTGCGCTCTCTCGCTGCCACCTTTTGTGGACCGGTCTTTATTTCATCCCGTGGGTTGGAGGGCAGGTTTGCGGGGAGGCGGAAGACGCAGCGAGGATTTGGCTTCTTTCAGGGGGTTCCGAGCTTCCTTCCTCCCGCCGTCCGCGCCGAAGTTCCCCATCCCCAGCTTTAAACTCCTGCTCCGGTCCTCTGAGCCTCCACTTTGTCTTGTTTATTATCGCTGCCTTTCTTTTTGT
>NW_010433731.1:21071-21608 GCF_000710305.1 Buceros rhinoceros silvestris | reverse complement strand
GGGCTGGATGTTTTTTGCTCGGACCGAAATGAGCAAAAGGATCGCGGCGCGTTGTTTCTTTCGAACAAGCCCCCGAAAATCCTCTGCCGCGCTTCGGTCTTGCCCCTTCTCCCCCCCCCGAAGTGCACAAGTGACATTTTAGGGGCAGACAGATTACTCTGATAAGCTCGGAGCACTCGCATCTATGGAGCTGTACTGAAAGAGGTATTTGTTTGTTTGTTTAGTCGCTGAAAATAAAATAGTTCAAATAGTTGGGTTACAACCTTGCTGGGCCGTTGTTTCTTTGGCTGAGCTTTTTACTTCTTCCATCCGAAAACTGTTGGCAGTAATGATACAATATTTACTGCAAAGCCTGTTACTTTTAATTGATTTTCTGATTTTAAAAAAACCAAACAAACCCAAACCCTTACTTTTTAAGTTCATTGGAAAGCGTGCTGTGTGTCTGTGCAGAGGGTAAATGGAGTAGAGGTCACTGACAAGCTCCCGGCTTGACAAAGCATGCCAGGAATACTATGGCAGGGGGCTTTTCAGGGGGGG
>NW_010433731.1:12999-20988 GCF_000710305.1 Buceros rhinoceros silvestris | reverse complement strand
TGGCAGGCGTCTTTCCAGGTGAGGGAAAAGCCTTCCCTGTCTGCTGCTCTTAGCAGCTGAGACGAGTCATTTGACGGTTTCAGTTAGCAGTACTGGGAGAATTGTCCTCTTTTTCTCGGAGTCAGAATTCGTTAAGGGCAGAAGTAGCAGATGGGATCTTCCTGCTGTACACAGTAGAGGGTTTCATAGAAATAATCGGGAAATGGACTTCGAAATTTTGAACTCTCGGTGCGTTTTTGGGACGATGTGTGATCTTGCGTGGCTAACCTGCCCGACTGTGAAAGTTAGACTCTCCTGTTTCCTTGAAGCTTAAACAATAATTGCTATTTCCTTTCTCCTCCTCCTCCTCCTCCTCCTCCCTTATTTTATAGAAACATCTTTTTGATAAGGATCGCTGGTGTGTTATCTAGCAGCATTCTGCAGATGCTGCCCAGCACGGCAGAGTTATCTTTGTATCTCATACTCGAAGTGTTCAAGTCCATACATAATAAAACATGCTTATTGTGTGTGCTGGTTTTGGTTTGTTTTTAATAAATGCCCTGGATACGCCCATGCTGATGATCTCGTCTGGTGCTTCTGCATGCTTTATAAATGAAGCCAATTTATTAGATACTATTTTCTTACTCTCCCCGAATAGCCCGTTAATTAAGGAAGGTCTCTTGGGGTGCTGTGCAGTGCGTCGGGGCGCTGGCAGGGTGTTGGCAGCAGCAGGGGCAGCCCGGGCGAGGTCTGTTCCTGGCAGGTCTGTGTTTTGCCTGCGGATGTGAGTTGCCTGCTGGTCTGGAGCAGGCTGATAAGATGCTCTCCTTTTCACAGTGCACTCCTTAGATTCAAAGAGCTAAAAGGACCGACTGAATCAGAAAAACAAACAGACCCTTTTTTTCCCAACAGGCAGAGAAAGAAATGAATGCAGGGGTATTATGTGGGCTTAAGACCCCGGGTACCAAAGGTTTCTTTTCTTAGTGTGTAGCCATTCTTTGCTCAAACACTTCCTACATAAGGAACCAGGGCCTGCTTCTTTCTCCATTTAAGTCCATGGAAAACTCCTGTTAACTTCATTCATGTAGACTAAGGTCGTTTAACGATTGACTTTCTGATCTCCCTTTCACTCAGACTTCACCTGTAGGGGTGAGCTGATGTCAAACAGTGCTGGAGAGTGTCATGAGCCTAATTTTTAAACTCCTGATGATTAAGAATAGTTTAGATTGTCTCTGCATGCTCTGTGTAATCTGTATTTAGACAATTGAATTATAATTGTGCTTTAGTCTGAGAAACTGGCTACTCTTGGTGTAGGAAAAGTAGTCTACCATCATCTCTAAAAGGAGAAACTATATTTCCTATGCTAACAGCATGTAGTAGATGGAGCTGGAAAAAAACCCAAACCTTAAAAATCTGAGTAGCTTGTATGCCTCTATTAGTATTGTAACATATACGATATTAGAATACTAAAAGAGCACTTCAGTTTTAGTATTTCTCTGAGTCCGTAGCAGATTCAGCTGAAAAGATAAATGATTCATTCGTGAAAGGCAAGGTGAGACTTGATCTATTTTTAAGGCACTGTAATGTAATGTTAAAATTCTTCCTTCATTTAAAACGTTGGCAAAGTACCAGTTAGGTACAGCAGGTCCTGAGCTTTACCCGTACTCTCTTTTTGTTTTTACAAAGAACTATGTTTTGTTTTATAAACGAATCTGTGCTTATGGTGTTACACTTGTTATCTGCTGTATCTGTTTCAATGTGTGACTCAGGCATGTAGGAGCCAGTCGACATCCTCGGTTTCAGGTCAGATTCAATTGGGTGGTGCCTGATCTTTTCCTCTCTTTTAGAGTACTTGTAAGAATACTAGAATATGGTCTCTGAAGTTCTATTTTTAAAAGGATTTTTTGTGATATGGGTAGATAGGAATATTTAAAAATATTCCTACCAGGCTTAAAAGTTACAACGTTGCTTAAAAGAGTGACAACTCCTCTGAGAGTTGGCTTGAAATAGATTCAGGTCTAGTTGAAGAAGGAAAGCCATACAGTATCGGCAGTAATAACCTATCACAGTGCCCATGGTGATACATCTTATCTGAAAAAGGGAGGTGTAAGCTAATATTCTTACTAATAAGGTTATGCGAGCTGTGCAAAGAATGCACGTGTGTGGTGTGGATCTGTAATATGAAGGAAACAATGACATACGATACCCTGCGTAATGCAGGCTTTCTTAGCTCTCAGATTGTGTGTGCTGAGAATGTGATGTTTCACTGTCCCTTCTCCCACTTTTGTTATTCTCATGCAAATAAGGAGGCCCTCCTCCAATGTAAATATTTCTATACTTTGTAAAATTATCGTAAATGGAAAATTAGGCTTTCTCCTGCCATCTGCTCCTTGAATCTACAGAGCTAGTGCAGCTATTTGATTAGGGATTTTAAATTGCTTTGTGCAGGGAGGTTTTTCTGCTCTCAGGTTTCTCGCAGAGGAAGCCAGAAGCAGCTCTGGAGGCTTGGGATGGAGGCGAATGCGGGGTCCCACCTACCACAGCCTGGGTGCTCAGAAGGCCCTGTGTGTCGGTGCCTTTTAAGAGCTTTGCCCAGTAACACTGGTTCTTGTTACATTTTGATGAGTGTGATGTTTATCTCACCAGTGTAAGGAGATTTACATAGTTTGCTGCTTTTGAGCAGATTAACTGGGCGTAGCTGCACGTGAGGAATTTAACAGTGATTTGGTGTTTGGCCTGTGTAAGAAGAGACATGCAAAACTTTTAATCTTTTCATGCAACTCTGTTAACATCAAGTGCAGGTTGGGTTTTGTTAAAAGTTGAAGACTAAAGTGAGTTTCTAATGATGGTTAAATGACAAAAGCTTCTTCCAGTCAAGCTAAAAATGTAGATTAGCTTTTCACTCTCTATTTAGGTTTAACTAAAGAAGCTGCACCTGTAATCCTGCTTTATTATTTCCCAGTTGGCGCTGTGTGTGGTGTGTCTTGTGTGTGAGAAGGAACCTCATTAAACTTGCAAGACCTGGGCATGGTCATAACTCAAAACATGCAGCTCCACAGAACTGTGCGACCAGACGGGTTTGACGTTACACCTCGTGTGTGTATGCACAGTGCTGCGGGGGGAGGCTGAGGAGCTGAAGAACGAACAGATGTGTTTGGTTACCTAAAGAAATGGGATTAGTTTATTGTTGTTGTTTTCTTTCTTTCAGAACTGTAATGTCATTTTGTATCATTGGCTTGCTCTGAAAAAGAGGCCATTTTTCGTTACATTATGTACTAAGTTAAAGGGCCTACCTGGGTTTAACAAGATTCAGCTCTTACATTAAGTACCGTCTATTTTACATTTTTACGTGCATCTGTAAGATTGATTGTGAAGTTCTGCTTTATTCTCAAGGGAGCAAAACTGCTCAGTCAGAGGGTTTCTAGACTCGTAACACAAACGTGAATGAAAGAAATAAAAGGAAGCACCTTATCTTGTGAGGCATGGTGTTATAGATTGTGAAAAATGATATGATTGTCTTATCTGTATTTAGCAATTTTAAGTTTTTGTTTAGTATTTCTAATGGGGTGAACAATATATTTTTATCTCCTTGGAAGTGTTATTGTTTAAAGCATGTATCTTTGCCATTAAGCATCATAAGGAAGGGAAAATAGAAATCTCTGTTTTGAACATCTGCTGTTTTGGTTTGGGTTCATTTTTTTTCCCCTGAAACTTCCAACCGATAAAAAAAATTTGCTTGAGTTAACGCATTTCAGAAGGGTTAGATCCTTTAAACTAGGATTACTGGCAGGGGAGAGAGGGGAAGGAAGGAAGGGAGGGGAAAATCCTTTCCTGAGAGCATGAGATGGCTCCTAAAACATCTGCACAGTACTGCAACCAAGTAAATAAAAATATTGGTTGTTTGACGTGACAGCTGTTTTGGTCTGCAGTTTTTTCTTTTTCTTTTCTCTCTCTTTTTTCTTTTCCCATCTCTGAAGTCTTCGTTAAAATTGATCTTTGCTTGTTGTATGAGATGATATAACAAAAGAAGTCAGTAGAGAATAGGAACTTCTTTTTACTGGCTTTCCCTCACGGCTCTGTTTCCTGCTTCTGATGAATGTTTTTCTCTGTTTCTACATCGGATTATTTTTAAAATAGCTTACTTAGGGGATGCTGTGAAGGGATATAAATCTGTAGTCCTAATGAAGAGGTGCATGGAGGTGTTTTGATCTTGGATGAAGCATGTTGTTCAGAAGTTTTCTCGAAAGCCAAGAGAACCACATTTAAATGCTCTCAGAAACCTTGTTGAAGTTATTGTTACTTATTTTGCATATGTTTCAGAATTGCAGTGTACTGTGGTAATTATAACAGCCCTGCAGAAGCCACTGTATTTGCAGCTTCCTGATGCAACAGGAAAGGGAAGAGATGAGTTACAAATAGAGAAGAAACAAGCCTCCTAACCCAGCAACTTAAGAAACCATACAACAAAGAAATCATGTGCTGGAAGGGCTAGGTGAAGTAATTGAATGCTGGTGAGGGATTGCTTTAGACTGATTTAAGATGGACTAGGTTCATGTAATTTTGAGTTAGTTTATAGCTGTTTAAATTTTGTAACATTTCTTGCAGTTTTTGTAAATTGATTTTTTTTTTAACAATAACACTTTGTACCAGTTTTAAGGCCTAACCCGTGCACGACGATGCACTGGATTAAAACTATCTAGCAAATGTGTTGAAGAACTTATAACACTTCAAACCAGAAACATAGTTACAACACTTAAAAAATGTATTTTTTTGAATATATGATGTAGTATGAGGATATATCAGCTCTGTGGAGTGTTGCAAAATAAAAGCTGATATATGTACAAATATATAATAGTGTAATATGTGATAATACCTTTTTGTTCACGTGTCCTCATAGAAGCACTGTTGTTCACTTAACTATAATAGTTTAGGAAGTCACTGGTGTGTGTTTTGTTTAAAATATTTTGTTTTAGAAAAATGATGTGTCAAGTAAAGTGGGTGTTTTGATTTGACTTGGTTGGTAGAACTGTAGAACTTTGTGAGGTTGCAGTGGAAACAAATAACACATTGTTCTGGGGAGCCTTGTTTGGGCTTCATTTTCTTGGTTCCTTGGTTGAAGAATAGCAGAAACAGCAGGGCAAGGTGAGCTTCAAACTTAGTCTAGCCTGATATTTACCTGTTTGAAATGAGAGGCTTCTTCACAGCAGCTAAATCTACGTAACTTTTTTATTTCATTGATTCCATTTCTTGATGGTGTCTCTTACTGGCAGAGGCACTTTCACACTTTATTCTAAGCATTTTTTCTGTTTCTCCACTTAGAGGAGATTTATTTCTTTACTTACCTTCTATTGTTTTCTGTTCTTTTATATCTGAATCTCCTCCACCATATGGTACTTTGCTTCAAGAAAGTGGAAACATGACTCCTTAGGTTAACTGCAGCTCATATATTCTGTCATCTGGGTACTACAGCATAACAATGTTAGAATTCAGTCCTTGAGCATAACCAAGGTGCATATGTGGCACTTCCATTTTTAGTGTGCTTGGGGAGTGAAATCCAGGAATCAGGTGTGAGTTTGAGTGAGGTTTACAGGGAGCTTTTCTTAGGATTTTGAGTCACTGCAGGGCACTTCTTTCATGTGTGAGTGTTACCAGCTCCCAGGAAGGCTGCTGCAGCTTAGCGGAGGAGTTTCCAGGTATCTTTGACCATCTGAAGCAATGTCTGTAGATGCTTGACTCCTCCAAGGTGATTAAAAATTCAGTCTAGGCCTGACCCACAGGAACATTATCAGGTTGTGTTTGTGTCACTGAAACAGTCTGAAATCATTCAAACTGCCAGGCATGTGAGGGTAAAATCAAGTGCAGATCTTTGCATATTTGTAAACAGACAAAAATAGAAAATTCTTGAAACTGAGGACTGGAAAAAAACCCTAAATAGTGGTACAAGATCTGAAAGATTCTTTTACCTTGTACGTAGCCCTGTGCTACATACAAGACCTCCAGTCTTCCCAGGAAGACTCTGGTTATTGTGCAACTCTGTTGTGTTCAGAGAAGAGACTCTGATTTAAGGCTCTGTATTTCCTTTTATACTTAACCCATTTGGAGGGTAGGGGGTAGAGGTTTCTTTTTATTTTTTTTAAGCCTTCTTTCACCAGACCGTAGGTTGTTTTCTCCTGCTTTGGAAGTAGTAATGTCTCTTGGGCATCACGAGGTGCAATGTTGCCTGCCTAGGCTTTGGAGTGCTCTTTGACTGAGTGCTAAAGAGATGGTTGGTGTGTTGCAAAGGAGATTTCATGCTATGATGGATGAATTTCACATCTTGTGGCATTTTTAATTTGCTAATAACGCTTTAAACAGTTGCGTAACATTTTTTTTTTTTTCTCCAAGCTACAATTGGAGTGCAATGTTGCCTGCCTAGGCTTTGGAGTGCTCTTTGACTGAGTGCTAAAGAGATGGTTGGTGTGTTGCAAAGGAGATTTCATGCTATGATGGATGAATTTCACATCTTGTGGCATTTTTAATTTGCTAATAACGCTTTAAACAGTTGCGTAACATTTTTTTTTTTTCTCCAAGCTACAATTGGAGTGGGGGAGACCCTGTTATTCCAGACGCTGCAAGTGACTGGCAGCTGTGTAGCGTATGAGCCCATCTTTGAGAATGGCCGTGGTGGCACATTTTGAACCATTTGTACTGCTACACGTTAAGGCTTTAAACAACCTATTACAACCTGAAACTCTTCAAGGTATCTAGTGTAGAAGTAACATACAGTACAAATTTGGCCCACTGCAGCTGTGCTGTGGGAGAGAAAGGACAGAGTAGGTGTGCCATGCATCTATGAGCACTTTGTATGGCCAGGAATGTGCCTCCTGCAAGCCAGGGAAGGCAGAACCTGCACCAGCTAAACCTGGGCTTTGGCAGAGCTGAGCACGCAGTTCTGCAGATTTCTGCCTGGTATGAAAGCAACAGCCAGCAGGATGAATTCCTTTGAAGTGTTCAGAGGTATGTCTTCCAAATGAGTTCAAGAAGAGTTCTAAAAATGTGGGTCTGCATTGTAAGACTCTTGCTTATTCCAGTGCGTATTTACATACCCAGTGGTGCCACTGCCTGTGGTGAGATTATTGACATGAATAAGTGCTTACTGAGACAGAGAACCAGAAGACTTTTGAATTTCCCCAGTGACCTGAGATGAATAGCTAGTGTAACCTAGAGTTGATGTTAGACTGACATTCAGCAAATCAAATGGTATTTAAGTTGCTTTAGTATTATTCCATCCCATCTACTTGGCTAACATGATCCTTATTACAACAGTACTTGTGCTTATTTAAAAGTATTTCCGCGTAATTTGGGAGAAACATTTGAGTTAGGTATTAGATACAACTGCCCAGCTACTAACCTTTGAAATAAGGACAGTTTCTGGCTTTTCTTCAGCGTACTGAGAGATGTAGCTCTGGATGCTGCTTATGAAGAATGCTTACCAAACCTGGATGTTTTTAAGTATTTCCACAGTGTTTAGCTTAAAAAAAAGGTAAATGATAACTGCTCCTTTATTGTCTTAGGGCAACAACACTTCCAATGCACATGTATATATGTAAATATTCCAGAGATAGGGACAATTTTTGAAAGGAGAAAACCAGCAGTATCCTGCAGTACTGAGGAGCAAGTCTGAAAGCTTGAGTAATTTTTATGGTGAAGAATACCGAGGTGTAATCCACTATGTAGAATTTCAGTTGGTTAAAGGTGCTGGTGAAATTTAGGCACACCTTGGCATCAGAAGAATGCAGTGGCTTTTTGGTTGACTGAAGTGCCCTATGAGCTGCCTTCTTTCCCAGTTAAAATATTCCATGAATCTATGGAGGTTAATGCAAGATGGAAATGGTTAAGGAAGTCATTCATTGTTTCACCATTATGTTGATATTTTAATTGCTATAGTGACAAAATCAGGTTAACTTCTGAACCAGACTTTGTCAGATTGCCAACAGACGTACTGTTTTTAGATCTGTCACACGTGGAGCG
>NW_010433731.1:0-12904 GCF_000710305.1 Buceros rhinoceros silvestris | reverse complement strand
GCGTCGTGGTCTTGGGGAAATTGAGGATGAAGACTGGCTTGGTTATTAGAAAAGGCACTTTGGCTTTTCACGTAACCATTCTGTACATATCCTGATGAGTTGTTGAAAATCCCCTGCTCTGAAGCTCCTGACTGTTTCGTGCTTTCTGTTTTAATGTTTCACTTGCAACTTCATTGTTGATTTAGTATTATTAATGTGTGTTTTTTTTATTCCAGTATATAAGATGATGGAATGAAAGATCAAGTCTATCTGTGTATTTTATCCTACTATTAAAAGACCTTTATTTTTGGTGTGACACTTCTCTGGCAACCCTCTTTCAAAGTTACTGAATCTTCAGAGCTGGCTTCCATCTTCACCTTCTTCCTTCTCTGAAGTTCTGTGTTGAGTCATTGTCTTGGGTGGTAGTAAATGTCCCAGGTCAGCCACACCTATAAATTTATTCCAGGATAGTACAGAGATTAAGACAGTGGTATGAAGTTCAAATTGTCCTGTCAATGATACTTTGGATAATCTTAGGTAAATTGTTTAGGTTTGGCTCTTCAAAAGTTATTTGATAATAGTAATTTTTTGCCTCTCGTAGATTTTACAGAAATATACTAACATCCTGAAATGGGTCAGTTATTACAGCAATTAGGACTAAATACCTTAAATATATATATACGCGCACCTAAATGTATAGATGTAGAGATTTAAGTCTGTTCTCTAAAGCTCAGAGCAGAGCAGATTATTCAGAATGATAAAACTTCGCGTTCAAATTCTGCGTGTCATTTGCTGTGTGAGTAGTTGCTTTACAGTCTATGGGAATGTTCATGTGAATATTGTTATTGATATTTCCAGATTAATAACAATGGCAGAGTTTATTTTGGCAAGAAAATGGACTGGTAAAACTATTTAGAACTCTAGTTTTAGAGATGAGTAGATGTTGTTTTTCTGTTAGCAGTAGGGGTTTTTTTTTTTATTTGTAAGCAGAAGTTTAGTGTGCAGAAAGGCAGAATTCAACCATAAAAATATTACCCAGAACAGAAATAACTCCATAAAGTTCCGTGGCCTAGATCTTGCAGAATTTTTAGCTAGATAGCTTTAGTGGTTTTGTGGCCTTAACTTTCCTACTAAATTGTGTCCGTCCTTTTTTTTTTTTTTCCTGTCCTCTGGGAAATCCTTATTCTAATATTCTGCTGTCCCATTTTAATTTTGAAGTCCAATTAAATTTCATAAATTCAAATATTTAGTTTATTCTTTTAGGAAATGCAACACACCATGTTTCAACTTCAATTTACTGTGACTATTGTAGGATACTAATGATATCTCACAAGATTATTGAACATCCAATGGCTGCACTGATTGACAAACTGCAAAGGTCAGATTGTTGCCAAGAAAAGTGGAGCTGAATGTTCTTATTAAAAATACGATTCCTTGAAACTGGCCACAGTGTAGGACAACCCGGAAAGCAGTTGCTTAGGGCTAGTTATGTAGTAAGTAGTAATTAATTTATCTTAAAATGTTAGCTGGGCAGATTCCCTTTCACTGCAATGTTTTAAAGTTAATTGCTAATTCCAAGTGTGCTTATCAAAAGCATTTTTCCTTTATCTGTAACTTTCTAATGAGTTCAGAGATATGATTCCTCAGCTGAATTCTTGTACCAAGGACAAGAACATGACGACTAAAGCTGTGGATGAATTGGCCTCTGCGCCCAAATGAAGGACACCCACGTGGCCTTCATCCTCTCCAGCCATACGTAGCACCAGACGTTGCTCAAGTGAAATGTCCCTTCCTCTTCCAGGGATGGAGGCTCTCTCTCACATTTGCTGCAGTTGTATGTGCCAGCTGTGCTCACGCATGGCCTGCTGACTGCACAGGCTTCTGAATGCATCGGTGGCTGCTGTAAGTGCTACTTGTATCACTTGGGCGATTTCAGCTATAACCGTTTATACGTCTGAGTTAGACTATTTGCCAGGACAAGTTCATCTTGGCAGTCAAATTCCTCATGCATTTCAAGTGTTGTCTTAGCAGTACGTCTGGAAACTTTCCTAGGTGTTATCTAATTCTTGTATTTTTCATTTCAGAATTAACGGCGGTCTGTAGTGTCTGAGAATGATTCATTATGTAGTCAGACATTCACCCCAGCGGCTATTTGGAGCGTTGCTTCCTTTAACTTTTCAGATGCATTAAGGAATGGCATCTTGCATTTGCTCAGCACACTGTTGCTGAAGAGTGCTAAACATTTGTGACAACTTCAGAACTAAGTTTCTGGGTGTAAAAGGAACCATTAATTATCATGCGTTGTGAAGTCACCAACATTTTAATTTTAGAATAACTCATATCATATTGTTTGAGTTTCATGCATCTGAATGATATTCTTAACCACTTAAACTCACTTTTCTCTCAGAATTAAAAATCTCAGAGTTACCAGCTACTGCATGAGTTAAAACTGTAGTTTATAAAAAATAAAAAGTTTATCTCTTGGTTCAAACCAGGAATGAAGCTTCAAATTAGAAGGCAAAATGGGAGGGAAATTGATGAGTACCATGGAATTGAGATAGAATAGCTCTTCTGATTGCATTCAAATATAAATTCCGGATTTCAAGAACAGGAAACGATAAATAAAACTGACATAGGTTCACTTTTTTTTTTTCTGAAGTGCTTGCACAAGGATTTTAGAAAAGATTGTCATTTGTAAAGAGCAAATAGAATGTTTTTAGCAGTTGAAAAGTATTGGATTGCATAAGTGATAAGCCTCTACCAAAACATCATTCTTTAAAGAATGAGAAAAGACTGACTTGGGTTTGTTCCCAGATAAGGTTATAAGGAAAATCAGATCGTAAGGCCAGAGCAGCATTGCTGCATGCGATACGTACGCAGGATTTCACCAAAGTTTTAGCGGACAGGTTTGAGCATGCTGCTTGTTGTCTTACTTGTAAGGCTTCCTTACAGACATAGGTAACACATGGATTGACTGCAGTTCTCTTAGGTTGTGTACGTAAACCCAAAGTTGGTTTAATTCCTGAGTGTTTGACAGCTTAATGCTATGTCGTTGCCAATTTCGTGCATCAGCACCAGTGGTAAAAGAAGCGGCCCGAGCTTCCTTTTTCTTCTTTTTTTTTCTTCTTTCTTGTTTGTTTTTTGTTTGTTTGTTTTTTGCAAGGGGCAGACACCAGAAGGGGGAAAGAACATGCGTGATGGCAAGGCTGCTGCTTTTGCCAATAGTGCCAGCTCAAGCTATTCCTCCAACTGCCATTTCAGTTTGTGAGTCCAGGCTGTCCTTAGCCTGCCATCAGTCATGTCTCTCTCTTATTCCTGTGTCTGTCAATCCAGATCACGGTGCTGCTTGAGCTGAGGTGCACGGGGCCGGCAGTTGCCTCCATCACATTTTAATCTTCTGAGCCAAACCGATCGAAAGGGTTGACTCAAAAGCTGAGCTGCTAACAGGTCCAGCAAAGACATCTTTGTCTTTATTTGGTTCTGCACCAAAGCCAGCTTATCAGACTAGCAGATCTAACCACCAGTGTAAAAACTTCTTGACTTCCTTATTACTGCCCTTTTCCTTTTCTCTATCTGTAAATCCTAGATCTCTCAAAGTGCAGTTTCTACTTCACAACTTCATCAGGAATTGACTTTCCATGTTAAAACCCCCTATCAATAATGTTTGAAAGATTTCAGCTTTCTGTGCTGTTCTTCCTTGACTTGATGCCATGTTAAGACCATCAAAGGTCAATACAGACAAATTATCCCTAAAGTGCGACTAGACATCTACTGGGGAGCTCCACTGGAAGTTACCGACCCTTGGAAATCTTGCCCTAGTTTTTATAGGCAAATCTTCAGTTTTAATCTTCCTACCTTTACAACTGCAAGAATGTCATGCTACTGAAGGAATATTTGTTTACTTGCTTATAAAGAGAAGCCAACCACTGTTTATAAAAGCAGGCTCACGTGCATTTTGCTGTGCTGATTTTAGCGAACTCCTTGCCATGTTCCATCAAGTCCTCAGACTGACTGTGTTCACAGTATTGTGGTGAATTGTATGAAAGGACTCCTTCTTAGCTGTGCACCCTTTATCACTTGCATTTAGGAAAATATTTACATTTTTAATAACTTTGCATAAGGAGGATTAGATTTACCGATTGGTTAGATTCCCTGACTACTACTTGTAAATTAAATGTGTCATGATCCTATTCGTTATGGCTTAAAATTCAAAAAAGTTCATCTGTAGATCATCTTGAATCAGTGCTCAGCAACTTTGTGCTTTAGAGTTCTAAAGTCAACTTCTCTGGGACGTAGAGGTAGATATGCTGCCTGAATTGGCTTTCGTCAAACAACAGCAGGACAGTTTTGCTAGAAACAGCCTCGATCTGTTGAGACCAATGCTGAGCAAATGCTAACAAGCCCTGCTTGATCCAAGTTGAAGGGGATTAAATAGTATTTGTACTATACTAAGCATTGTGTGCCGGAGTATCCTCATCCCTGTTTTCTTCAAA
This sequence comes from Buceros rhinoceros silvestris, assembly GCF_000710305.1. Lineage (NCBI taxonomy): Eukaryota > Metazoa > Chordata > Aves > Bucerotiformes > Bucerotidae > Buceros > Buceros rhinoceros. Next base: position 8,432 of record NW_010433731.1, on the reverse strand, counting down.
CAGTGCTGGAAAAGTGATCTCTCCATTAAGTATGCTGTTAAACAAAAACGGTCATATATGTACGAGTGTAACATCTGAGACTGTGCTTAAAGTAAGTGCTTTTTTTTCTACTCTTGTGCATAAAAATTGTCTTGCTGGAGAGAGAAGAAGGGTTGGAGGGCATAATCACTGACTATGCTGAGTTGCAAAAGGTATACTGACTGGAAATGTGAGAAGAAAATTCTTTTAACTTCTGGGAAGCTAAACCAAGCTACAGTTGCAGTTTAGGAATTTGGAGACATCTAGAGACAAAAATTATGACTTCCTTGTCTTTTCCAGGAGAAAATTGTCCAAATGTTGACGTATTCTTTGTACTCTTCATAGCACATAGTATCAAGAAAACAGGTCATAGAAGCTCGTGGAAAGAAAAAATAGGAAGTGTGTAATACTGTCTTTCTTAGACCTCAGTGTTCCAACCACAGTGTAGTTTAATTCAAGATTCTGGTGGATGGGATACACAAAGCTAAAAGAATGCAGATACAACTTTTTGTGTGTGTGTATACTCACACTTTTTAAGGGCAAAGGGGTGGGATGGTGGTAACAAATCAGAGAAACGTTCATGCTTGTCAAGCTATGTTTTCTGCTGCTAGTGTTTTCTGATCAGCTGGGGCTGTCTTAAGTTACCTGTACAGTTGTAGCAGCCTTTATCTTGTGGCTGATATTACTACAGAACGTGTAGTTTGGTATCCGTCTGAACCGTTCATCACCCAGATGAGCCGTTCTTGTTTCTGTCTTTCCCAGAAGTTAAACATAGCTGCTTTCGTCATGCTACACTGACTGTAATTTGTTCTGTGGTGCCTGTGCACGGGTAAATCACCATGTGCGAAAAGCTATGCCAATCATTCTGGGCATGACAGACCACTCCTTTTCTTCCCCAAAGAGCAGAAGTTATCCTGTGTGTGACTGCATACTGTGTCATACATCTGTAGAAAATGGGCCTTTTATGTCACACTGAGTATGCTGTAGTAAGCATTTGGCCAAAAAGGTTGAATGTGGTGGGCTTTCGTATGGCTGTGTGAGATCATCTCTGAGCAATGTCAAAAATTGACTGGCAACCATCGGCCCCCAAAATTGAGCAAAGGTTGTGCTTGCTAACATCTGGGTTTTCTGCACACAGCCCTTCCTCAGGGAAGCTCTTGCTTTAAATCACTTTTGCTTTAAATCACTTTTGCTGTATACTTAGAGCAGTGCAGTATTCATCACCTTCCATGAGAATATGACTAACAGCTCCTCCGGCCCGGAGTTGTTAGCACACACGTAACTGCGCTGATATAGTTGCATTAATGAAAATCTTTGGTAAGTACTACTGCCATGTCACACCCACGCTGCGGGCAGTGCAGCCAGGCGCCTGCACTGGGGTTTGCAGCACTCCCCTTCTGAATGGGAAACGATGCAAGAAGCAGACGTTTTAAAAGCAGTGAAGTTCAACTCCAGCTCTTTTCTAATGAGGTTTGAGATTCTATGTTTTATTTTAGAAAGCCATGTAGAGTCTCCAGAGTCATTTTAGAAGGTTTTGGGAATTTCATTTGCTACTCACAGTCTTGTTGAAATCCAAAGAAAACTGGTATACACGTTGCAGCGTGCAAACCAAGCCGAGTTTGCTCCCTGGTACTCTGTAGAAAAGCCCTGTGTTGAAAAGTTTTGCTGACATTATACACTTGTGTCTTCTACTCTGTCAGTTTTATATGATGTTGACATACATAAAACTTGAACACATTTTCAGCTTGTAAATGAATGCACAGCCACTGGGTGAGAGTGGAACTAGGCCAGTGTGTGCAAGTGCAGAAAACTGATAGCTCCTTATGTAAGGACTCTGGGATTTAAAGTTACAACTGATCTTGATTTTTGTTCTAAAAATGGGTACATCGCTAATTTAATAATACTTGGCTGCTTCTCTTCAGTTTGGAGTTTTTGCCATGGAGGAGGATCACATTTATGGAGATGTGGTCACCCTGCCACAGAGAATTGTGAGCGGAGTCAGGCCATATATATGTGTGTGTCTGTGTATATACATATGCCACTTGCAGCAACATGGTCTCAACCATGGACTCCTTGAATGTCAGAATACTGTGACAAATTTATCACAAACACTGAGTTCCACTTCTGCTGAAGTTTAGTTGATAGCCTGCACTGAAATAATTGTAAAAGTATCTTAGCTTCCCTTTACCTGACTGCAGTGCATAGAAGGCAGTGGGGTATGAGGTTGTATTTAATCTGCACTGTTAGTGTTTCTTGAATGAGGTGTGTGCTTTCCAGTTACACCTGAAGCTTGCTCTAATGCGTTACCAACAATGTTGTCTATGTCCTCTTCCAGTGTGTTGGTTACAATGAATTGTGTCTGCTGCATTTTATCATGTCGCAGAATGTAAGAACCACAAGGGCACTTTCTGAAATTTCAGAGGTAAGTAACAGAAGGATGAAAGGAACTTTCAGCCCAGCAGAGAGCATGCTGACCTCACTTCTATGGCAAATACTATAAAGGACTACGGAAATCATTCTAGTAGAAGTAACTAGGAAGGGCAGTGATGCTTGGATCCTGTTGTCCAGCTCTTGGAGAAGTCATTCGTTCCTATGGAAAGTGATGTAAGATGTTACCATTCTCACTGAAGTTGGTTTAACTGTAACTTGGTGTAGGCGCATAACAAGCTGTTGAGCAACAGAATTGAACCTTCTTGGTATGAGTGTTACAATGACCTTTGTGTTGTACTTGTGCAGTATGTCTACACTGGCTTGTTCTTTGCTGATACCTCTGCAGTAGTTAGGCCTGGAGACACAGAAATGCTTGAGACAATTAGAAAAGGAAAAACATTTGCAATGAATTCTGCAGCTCAAAAGAGCCTGTTCGTAGGGTCATTCCGATTCAGTCTCCATGATGAAGCCTTACAAGAGTGATTTCTTTTTCTACAGAGTTTTTTCCTGACCTGCCACTTTTCCTCCAGCTGGAGATGCTGGCTGCAGTGAAGTGGGTGTAGTCTGTCAGAGAAGGATTAAGATTTAGGAATGTAGAAGAAAGGGTCAGAGCCAGCTGCCTGCACTGTCCCATCTACGTTGTCAAAGAATGTAGCAGGAGAAGTAGGAATAGGTTGGGGTGTACTGAACTGGGCTACCTATTAAATACTGATAAAACAGAAAGATGGGCCTCACCAAAAAGAGCGCATTTTCTTTTCTTTACAATAGAACGGAGGGATGCACAGTAACAGTGCTGCCGCTATGCTGGGTGTAGTGTACTGCCCATAAGGAACCAGCAATCATAGACAAAGGGATTTTGATAGGAATGTACGCCCTCATACATGGTAAGGCTCAAGTTCTTCAATTTATTTTTTAACTTGAATAAACAGAAAATGACATAGCGGATCCCATGTCAGCCAAAAGAGCCATCTGTGGTCTAACCCTGTGACAAACAGTATAGCAATAATTTCAATGCCACCAACAGTGTGGAGTTTGCCAAAAAAGCAGATGCTTCTTTTGACATGCATCTTCAATGTGGTGCCATTTCTATCCTATAATTGCTGTCTATGGAGGGAGGGTGGATAGAGTAGCCAGATGAGCAGAATGATGAAATTGTAGGTTTTGGGGAAAAAACCAAGAGTTTGAAAATTAATAACAAAAAATAAAAAAGAAACACTATAAAAGTAATTTTTAAAAAGCTGAAATAAAAACACACAGAATTCTATGTGCTTCCTGAAACCTGTGATGCTTTTTAAGAGACAATACTTGCAAGAGCATAGCAGAAATCTTAAGTCTAATACAATACAGAAGAACAGTAAATACTTCAGAAATTATTTGCGGAGTCTTTAACTTTTCAAAAGAGAACATTCTTTTCTGTTGTTTTAAAGAACTACAGATCAGCATACTTTTTTACTGTACTGCCAGTCTTTATAATACAGGTGCTCAGGCAGTTCTTCGAATAAGCCAAGGTATCTACTCAGTGTCTGTAATGTGCTGTTTTTCAACATGGTACTTGGACTCATCAATAGCAACTTTATGAGATACATAGACTTAGCTGGCATCTTTAATTCTTCAGAGGATGACCTCATGTATTTTGTGTATTTACTACTTTCTGAAATTAAAAACTTAATTAGCTATGCCCGTAAAAACATGCGTTTTAACATACAACAAAACATGTACTTGAAAACAGTAAGTTTTCGATCACATTGAATATTGTCTGTGGCCCCAACAGTTGGCACTGGAGGTAAAAGCTGACAACAGGTAATGACAAAAAAAGGTGAACAAGATAACAAAATGAGATAGAGATCTGCATTCTTCTAATAGCAGAATCTGTCCTCTGAGCAGAAGTAACTGCCTTGTGTGATGCAGAAAGTCTCACTGCCAGAGCTTAGTTTTTCAGAGTTCACTTAGAGAAATGGTTGTCTGCTGTTCCTACTTCCCTGCAAGGGAGCCAAAAAAAACCCAGGATAAGTCCAGGTTTCTCATTTTCCATACGTTTAAGTCAGAGAATCCTACCTGGTGGTGCTGCTTTTGGTATGTTACTTCTTCCCATTACACTATAAATGCAGTATAAGGATAATACTTATTATTTACTCAGTACACTTGTTTCCAAATTTCACGAACAGGAAAAAATAATTGCCATTTTTCCTTTGCATTTTTTGTTATGAGAGTTGTCTGGTTTTAATTTTTCTTTTCTAAAAAAAAAACATAGGAAATTCGTATTAGGCTAATCAGAACAGTATTTTCTACTTTGAGGTATTAATTACCTTCTAATCTTCAGTCTTGTTTAAGGTAACTTCACTTATTAAGCAATGGTTAAAAACAAGAAGGTTCAGAAGCACCATAAGTTTGAGGGCTGAGGAGGAAGCAATAGGATCAGTGATGTCCTTTCAATGTGCCTTTTGCTCTCCTTCCTCCCCTCCCATGACAGTTCATGCTGAGAAGCTAATGAGTTTATTAGCTTGTGCTTCCCTCCAGTTCACACCTTGCTTTCTGCTACAGAGTGCCTAAGAAAGGGAACTGCTGATCTAGGCAATATTTCCGTATTTTGCTGATGAAAATCTCACGTGGGATGGTATCAGAAGTCTTAATCAAGATCTCTAGGTATTTACTGCTTCTGCTGGGTCCACTAAGCTGGTTGCAGAGGCAGAAAATTACATTGTTTTGATGTGATCTGGTTTTGACTGATCTATTCTGCTTGCCTTTTTTTCTCATTTGGTTATCTTTTAGATTCTTGTAAGCTGGTTGTTCAATAATGTGTTCCAGAATATTTCTGGGAATTGAATTTGGGCCGAGTGCTGTAAAATTCCTTAGGTCTTCCTCTTCCCTTTAAAAAAAAAAAAAAAGTGAGACATTTGGGGTTTTTTTTTGATCTGTTTTGGGCTGACAGCTGAAGAGTTGTCATATTAAATGGTGGTAGTGTAGTGAGTAGGACTTCCCTGTTTAATGGATGCTTAAGCAGAGTCTGTATACAGTGAGAAGGGACCAATATGACATTCTGGTTTAGAGATCTCATCTTTCAATGCTGTGAGCACCAAAATAGTCATCTGTCCAAGAGGCCTATGCAAATGCTGCATTTCTGTATTCTTCCCCTTGAACCTCATCGCTGCCGCCTTCAGTGTCCTAAGAAACCTTCCATTTGCTTATTCCTGGCATTTCATGGTCTCCCTTGGACAAATGGCCCATGACACTATGCAGGACCTTCCTGCTAGTGTATGACCCATTGTGGTCCCTCTCCCATCACAATCTGAGACCTAGAAAGGTTATTGAGTCAATTTTGAGCTGCCATTGAACTCCTTGTGAGCTGTATGTGATTTTGCCAGCTCGGATGTGACTCTCCCTGGTTTAGTCTTAGCTACTGCATGACACAAGTGTTTCTAAGCTATTTGCTTTCTCAGTTGAAGCACTTCTTCTACCAATGATATCTTGGATGATTCCTGTTGTGGAAAACGTTTTAAGATTTTATACCCTGCTATGAATGTGTAACAACAGATGTGTAATGCAAAGGAGGAATTATTTTTATTACTTGTATTCAGTGTCGTATGCTGGACCTGCTACCTTTCAGAGGCTTGCATAAACCCACTAGTATGTGAGTTAAGCCTCTCTGAAAATGGATGTGTTTTCTTCTAATTGTAATTTGAATCTTCAGGCTGGAACAAAAACGTCATCGTAGTCCAGCGGTTCGGTACCATTTTCCCTCTGGATCCTAAGCAAAAGCCTTGACTGGTTTTATTGAAGGAAATAGGTCTGCCTGTCTAATAGAGTCAAGAAGGAAGTTGGCAGTGAATTCTTTTGTGTCTGTTGCTCAATGAAGGGCTAACCACAAAAACATGTACATGCTTAGTACCAACCTCTCTTTCTTCAGGTACTTCAACATCTTGACTTTCTTTTTATATTCTTTTAACATAGACTAGTTGTTGGATTGCCGCAGTCTGTTCAAATTTCAGAAACTAAGCCTCAAATATTTTGCTTTAAATGTGTCAATTCTGTCATAGCTAGGCCATGGTACTTATGTATTGTTTTGAAGGATTGTCCAGGGAATCCAGGTATAAAACTGAGAGGGAAGAAGTGCTTCATGATGAGCAAGTAGAAAGGAGAAGGGTTGATAGCGGCTGCAAAGGAATAGGGCATAGTCCTGTCTCTCTCCTTTGTGATACCTTTTGTGCTGTGATGTGGGTAAATTCATGTGTCATCCAGCACCTTTGTCTTGGGACTAGGGGCGTCAGTCAGTGGAGCATTTAAAAACCCCTGACAGCAGTTAAAGTCGATGAAGCAGATGAGCTCCTGGGAACTTTGAAGCTTTTTCATTGTCACTGAGACTTCGGCTACCTGAACCAGGAGGAGCTTCCTGCATCCATTGGTTGCTCTGTTGTTGTGATACCACCTGCTGTCTTCAAGTTACAGATTTTTTTTTTTTTTTTTAGTAATAATAATGATGAAAAAAAACCCTACTCTTAGAGAAAAAAGCTGTTTGGTAGCATCAGTGTGGGTTTTGTCATATACTCAATGTGGCCAGGATTATGTCTCACTTTTTCAAGTGTCTTCATAAAGAGGAAATAGGTTTGGAGCTTTGTTTCGTCACTAGCACAGATTGCTGTTTCATTAAGCTTTAGTATGTATAATGTAAATAATATTGGTCCCATCTCCTGTGAAAATACGGGAACGTGACATTTTGTAACAAGCTGGAATGTTTTACTTCTGTACTTTCTGTTGTTAGTAATTGTGGCTTTCTGGTGAGAACAAGTTTAGTCCTGCTGTGTTACTGTGAAGGGTGATTTGTCCCTTCACTATTCTCGGTAAAAGGAAGCAAAATAGCTGTCACTGGGGAGAGAGCCTGGGTTATAATAGTCTAGAGGTGAAATTGTTAGGAGCATCTGAACTGTGACGGAGGGTTTATGCTAGACTTTGCCTTGTTCTATTGCTGATAGAGCTGCTCATATATTGCTGATAGAGCCATGAAGATCTTTTTAAAAAGGAAGCTGAGAAGAGTACCTACTCACACCCGCATTTCTGTATTTCAAGGAAGGGCTTCTTAAACGGCTCAGAAAAAACATGTATTGACTGCTTTACTGGAAAGGTTTCTTGTTCTTACTGACAGGATGGTTGGTTCCAATTAGAGCGTAATGGACTTGAGAAGAAAGGCAAGATTGATAATAAAAAAAGAAACCTCAAAGTGAAAATAACCTTTTTTAAACTTTCATAGATATGTGGTGAAATTCATATATGTTTTTGCCTTTATTTCCTTTTAGTATGGAGATCTGTTTTTAGAAATGTATGTTATCTGTATTTAGAAATACAGTTTTCATAGGACTTGGCTATAACATATGGACAAGAAAAAGGGCATAACTCTATTTTTATCTTGCAAAGCTCCTCTTAACACTTCTGTGGTTAAGGCATAAAATTAAAGCTGAGGGGCTTTTTTTTTTTTGCCCTGTTCAGTGTGTTGGGTTTTTTTTATTTATTTGTTTTGATACCTGATTGTCAACCTGTTTATTGCAGTCCATCATTATCAGAATGCCAGCTGTAGTATTTTGGGCATAGCTCTTCCACACCAAGATATGGAAAGCTTAGAGAGCTTTTTGGGAGAAACCCAGGGCTGGATCTCCAGGTGCTCCTGGGCTGTCTGTGACGTTTCGTAATGAGGAGAATATCTCTGCTTGATGCCAGCATCCACCCACGGGGTCCTGCCTTTTCCCAGCACCTAGCTGTTTCTGCTCCATGGGGCTGGATCACCAACACCCGTCTTCACTGTCTAGAGAAAGGTGGAATAGACTTGGAACCTGGGTGTGCAAATAGTTCTGTTACGATCACTAGGCACGATAACCATGGTTTCAACTTTGTGCAGTAAAGCAGCCCTTGCTGAAATAGTCCTGTGGACTCTTGAGCGTCACATGTTCCTTACCTGTGCAAAACAAAGTGTTAAGGGTCGAGGGACTGAGGTAACA
>NW_010433730.1:0-200 GCF_000710305.1 Buceros rhinoceros silvestris | reverse complement strand
CGCCTCGGCCCTCTGTGATTGGAGGACAAACCCTGCCCCGCCCCTTTCCAAATCACGGTCTTTGGAGACAACAAATGATTTCCTGGGGCTGAAGCACCAATCCAGGCCCTCCCCGTGACCCCGAGGTCCCACGCACCAATGTGGGTCAAATCCCTTGGTGGAGTCCACCAGTTCTGGGGACACGACCCACCCAGTCACGT
>NW_010433729.1:15871-16105 GCF_000710305.1 Buceros rhinoceros silvestris | reverse complement strand
GAGCTGACGCCGGGAGTCGTGTATGTGGGGCATCTCCCGCGGGGGCTCTGCGAGCCGCAGATCTACGAGTACTTCGAGCAGTTCGGGACAGTGACGCGGCTCCGGCTGTCGAGGAGTAAGAAGGTGAAGCACCGCGCCAGCCCGGGCGCTGGGTCTGCGCCCCTCGCCCAGCACCTGCGCGCCCGCAAGTTGCCGGTTTGCTTCCTGCTGCTGCCGCTAGGGCAGCTGGGCCGA
>NW_010433729.1:4103-15745 GCF_000710305.1 Buceros rhinoceros silvestris | reverse complement strand
CCTCTGAGGCTCTTCTTACCTGCCCAGGCTGCCGATGTGGGGAATGAGCAGAGCCATCGCCTTCCCCGCGGTGTCTCTAGCAGCGCCGTGTGTCTGCTCGGGTGCCTGGAGTTCTGCCTTCGCTGCGCACCACGTGGAAGACTTGGTGGCAGTTTCAGGAGCGGGCAGAGGGGGGCACTGCGCACGACGGCTTGTCTCAAAAATGACGCTTCCAAAGCCGGTGTCGGGCTGGTGGCTTACGGGGCGTGCTCCCTGGGGTTGGATGGACTCCATGATCCTTAAAGGTCCCCTCCAACCCAAACTACTCTGTGATTCCGTGGCTGAGAAGAGGTAGTTTCAGCGATATAGCTCCTCTTCTTCCATAACTCAACACAGTTGTGTGAGCAGTATTGCCAGAATACAGTAATTCAAGGCAGAATGTGAAGTGTCATGGAAGAGACTCGATTATAGCTTTCTTGTTGCTTTGTGCTTAATAAATTTAACTGCTCATTTCTAGCATTCTAATACTGCTGCATGCACTTGGTAACCACAACAGAATTACAGCAATGCAGGGTAGTTTGGTTTTGGTTTTTTTTTTAAGAAATACATATTGGTGAGCCATTTTTTATATGCAAAAATATATTTACAAATAGTGTCATATCAGTTTTGGACTAAAACTGCTGCTCTTCGTGATTTCACTAAGCTTTATGGAGTTGCTGGTGTTTAGCTGAGAATGGGTGTCCATGTTTAGCCTGTATTGAGGGCTAAGCTACAGCAGTTGTTCTGTCATCTGATGACCCCTTCCTAGCAGAGAAGAGGGATCAAGAAAGGGAGAGGATACCCTTGGGCTGAAATGGAAGCAGATTTAATGAAACAACCAGACTAAAATTAATACAAATATAAACTGTATGAAATTATACTTAGCCCAGCAAACATTTGGCAGTGACAGTAAGCAGGAAGGCAGGTGGTCTCCAGGAGCAGGATGGTAAGTAAGCCTCTCCAGGGATGAGGAGAAGCTCCCTCAGCAAACTTCCTCCTTTACACTGAGTGAGACATTGCTGGTGCGGGATGCACCTGCAGCCAGCTTGGGGCAGCTACCCTGACTTCTGTCCCTTCCAGCTGAAGCTGGTGGCTGACTCAAAGCTGCTGATGGTCTGCATGCCACAGCTGGCCTGTGGTTCCATCCCAGCAAAACCAGGACAATGGGCTGTGGCTTTGGGAGCGTGAAATATTTTTGATATAGTTCTGCAGGTACCAGATCATTGTTTCAGATGTCTTTCTGTCCTTCCTGCAGACCGGAGCTAGCAAAGGCTACGGTTTTATAGAGTTTGAGTCTGATGACGTGGCTAAAATCGTTGCAGACACAATGAACAACTACCTGTTTTCTGAAAGACTGCTGAAGTGTAAGTAGAAGCTGAAGCGTTAAGTTTTGGACTGTTTGGAGAATCTTTTTTTTTATATATATATAAAGTTTTTTCCCCAGAAGGATGTTCTGTGTGGCTGAGCTTTTCTTCCCTGTCTTCATATGTAGAGAACATCCCCATTTTGGTCACCACTGCTGTTTTTCCCTCCAGGCTGATAACGCTTGTTGTGCAGTTGTGTGACATGGCATCTCGGGAGTGGTGGGGATTGCTGTGGAGAGAGATCCTGTAAAGCGGAAATTCTTTGTCATTCGTAACTGTTGCAGCTGCTGTCTGTGTAGTTGGGGCTTTTTTGATTAAAATAGGCACGGTGACAGCAGCACTTGCTTGGGGAGGATTGTGATCTATATATGCATCAACTTTTGAAAAACAGGTTTCTCCAACTGTTTGTTGGGTGAAATTGGAATAGTGTTTTGTTCTTCCCTCCATCCGTTACCACTGAGGAGTGTTCCGGTACTTTGTCTCAGGGTTTTCTCAGTGCAGTTTTCAGTGCTGCGCTGGTGCTCTGCCATAGCAGCAGTGTTACCCTGAGAGCTGAGTCACGTTAAGCGAGTGCATTTGGTGAGAGGGGCAGCTCTGCTGTAACTTGATGTCCTATCTGTGTGATACAGGTCAGTTCATGCCTCCTGAAAGGGTCCATGAAAACCTCTTCAAAAACAGTAACAGAATATTTCGGAAGCCTTCTCGGCCAGCAGTCAGGCGGTACAATAAGGTGCGTTCCCTCGTGCAGAAGGCAAAGATGACGAAGCGACTGCTGCGTAAGGAGAAGCTGTTACGGAAGAGGCTGGCTGAAAAGGGGCTCGATTATGACTTCCCAGGATTTGTAAGTTTGGCATCCTTTCACTGGGTGTTTTATGCAAAATGCATTTCTGAAGTTGTGCTAAATACAGGAAGATCGTGTGTTTTGTGTGGAGCTAGTAAAAGCTGGAGCAGCAGGCAGACTTACTTGTGTTACAGACTGTGTAGGAGCTCCTGAAATTAGCGTTGTGCTGTTCCTGGGTTGTGCTCTATGCACCCGTGGGTTTACTTTTAGACAAGTAACAGCAAAGTGAAGGTGTTCCTTTTTTTCAGTTACTGTGAACAGCTGGATATCCTGTGGTTTTCACGTTTGTCTGTGGATCACAGGAGTGACAGTGCTTTCCCTAAGTGTTGAGTTTTAAGCAGTGCTGTTTGTTTAATGCGATTTTTAAAAAAAAATGCAAAGTAGAGCTTTTCTTATGTTACTTTGAGTGTTTTTGTTCAAACCAGATCATCTCTGTGGCACTGTAAGTAATTTTATTAACTCAGACCTTTGCTGTGGCAAAGATTTTGTAGTTAAGAAACGAAGAAACCTATATAGACTGTGAAGTGACTGCAGCTTGTAGTGACCCACCTGATCTGTCTTGCTTCCCAGGCTGCGCAGGAGCTTGCCAGAAAGAGGATAAAGGTTAAAACATCCAAGAAATCAAAACTAAACGTTTCTTTGAGCAGCCAGGTAAGACTGAACAGTCCTGGTGGTGCTCAGCACCGCACCCCACCATACACACTGGATCAGTTGTTTCAAGTCTGCAGCTGGTTTCTTCATTTTAATTGCAGTGCCTCAAAACCTTGACATTGCTTGACAGATTTTTCGTTCCCAAACTAGCCCTTTTGTGAAGGATTAACACTCTTGAATGAGGGAGGTGGCTGGATCCTCGCCATTCTTTCTCCTGTGGGAGTATTTAGCAGCAAAGACTTCTGCTCAGCACGTGGTAACCAGCATTGCCTGTCCCAAGGCGTGCCCAGGCAGTGCTGTGTCTGCTGTTAGCCGCTGCTGCTCAGCACTGACTTGAGGCAGGAGAAACATAGGGTGCTGGGGACAGTCGCCTATATGCCACCTACATCTATGCTTCAGAGTGGTATGGAATGATCACCTTGCTAGTATCCTTTGGTTGGTCTCCACTAGGTTACAGTACCCACCTGTTTTGATAAAAGGAAGTGGAAGCATTTAATACAGTCTAGTGCTGTCTGTCCCCATTCACATACGATACTTCCCTCCTCCCTCCTGCTCTCCAGGGGTGGTATTCCAGTATCCGAAGACTAATGCCAGCTAGAACTAGCAGTAGGATGAAGAGAAAGCTCAGATCATCAGGACTGAGATTTGGGGCGCTGACAGTCTGAAAAGTCTGGCATTAACATTTCTGTTTTGTTTCATCACTGTTGTGAATTTGTTTTTATGTTTTTATAATGTTACTGGATTTATTTGTAATAATTGGGACAGGGCTGGTTGTGAGGAACACAGGATAATTCAGTCATCCGAGTTCTGAGAATGCACTGAGATGATGAAAGTGGAATGTTTCAGCTGTGCTGTAGGCTTGAATGTTGCATTTCTGTATGCTAGTCTCATACACTTTTTTTCTTCCTTTGATTCTTCTTACCTTTCTTAGTGTTTTCAGTCAGGAAATGGAAAGTTTGGAAAGCAACGGTGCATAATGACACTTTAGAAAATGTGAATTCATTTACATTTGCCTTTCACATAGATTCTTTTGAAGATGACACTTCTGTTTGAAGAAATACTGCCTACAAAAACAGCTAGTTATGAAGAGAGAATTATTTTCCCTAACATGTGGGAGTTCTGGAGGAGAGCTGGGCTCAGGTGCCTTGTGGTAGCTACAGAGGCAGTGACAACTTTCTCTGGCAGGTGCTTTGCAATGAACCATGTTTTTCTGATCTCTTCAGGATCCTACTCCTGTCTGTACTCCAACAGTGCTCGAGCGCCGGAAAGCTGCTCAGGCGGATGATGATGCAGAGGACAATGAAATAACTCTAAGGCTGCCCCCTGTCAGTGTTAAGAATGCTGTGGTGAGACCAAAGAAACAGCCAAGAAAAAAACCAAACCTGAAGAAACAGAAAGAGACCTAAAATTTCTGTGGCTGTAGCCATGTTTTTCTTCAACTCAAAAACTGGTGAGGTGGAGTTTCTAGTGGTTCTGCTGCCCTAGCTCGGCTTGTCTTGACTAGACTGTTTCAGTCTTTCCTGGGCGAGGAATCTATTCACAAATCCTGCCCCTCCTGTTCAGCCACGAGGGGACCTACTGCCTTCTCTGCCTTTGAAAATATTCTTGACTTCGTGCTCACAAGTGTCTGTGCTGTGACACACCTACAGTTGTACCAGAACCTTCACTTAATTCTGTAACTTGTCTCACTGTTTTGAAAGAAAATGTGAGGCTGTCTGTTCAGAGCGTGCTGGTACGAGCTGTATCCTACATGTATAACTAATGACAGGTTATATATAAAAAAAATTAACCATTTTTCAACCGTGTTGGCTTTTGGTATTGGTTCTTTTGTTTAACTGAATGTCTGTGTTTCATGCAAATTCTCTCGTAGGCTCTCAAATAGAGGGTGAGGGTTTTTTCCCCAATGAAGACGTGCCTTGAATTTCATCTCCTGTTTGTGATCAGTCAAGATCTGCTGGTACTGTCCAGGGCAGAGGCAGAGTGCACAGTGCCTGAGCAAGTGCCTTTACACAGTGCTTGCAGGGTTGCTTTGCCAGGATGTGTTGTGGTTGGAGAGGGCTTGGGAAGGACTGGGCTTAGGAAGGAGGTGAGAAGAGACGGCGGATGGCTGAAGTCACTCGCCTGCAAGATTCCCATTCCTTTCCCTTTGCAGGCCAGAGATCTGTGTTTGAGAGCATACCCTCCTGTGGAGGTGACTGTTCTGTTAGCCAGCCACACAGAACGCTTTCCTTCCTCGCATGCTTGTGTAAAAGGGGTTTCATGCTGCAGAGGTCCCAGGCGTGTGTGTGCTGACATGCTGCTTTACCTCTGGGACAACCAGGCCGAGGTAACTTGCTAATTCTCTGTGGTTTTGTGTGCCATAAACCAGCTGTTGCCTGGTTCAGAAAGTGATCAAGGATCTGCAAAGTGTGGCAGCTTTTAGAGAGGCTTCTTGCCAAACTGTGGAGAGGAGCAAGTGGTGACAACTGGCTTATGTAAGGCTGTTCTTGGAGAGAGCAAGGCTCTTGGGGAAGATGCATCGGTCATCAGAGCAGTCTGGGTTGTTTTAGGAGTTCTGTTGTCCTTTGGGTCTTGTCGCTGTATTTTTGTTGCACTGCCTGTGTGAAACGAGGATATCTTGCGATTCAGGGGATGATCAGCACATGGCAGTATTGTGATAAGCCTCTGGGTGGATGAACTGGAATGGGAGTTTAGAAAACCCAGTGTAGCTTTTTGCTGTGCATCAAGATTTATTCTTGTTCCAGTGTAATCTGTCGTAGCTGACTGCAGTTATCCAGTCCTGTTTGAAAATGCCGTTTGACTGTGCAATTCGAATCCAGATTTGACTGCAAATCTGCAGATATTCCAGTTTGGGTTTTGATGCCCTGATCTTTTATTGTCTGAGATGAAACACACACAAGTGCTGTTGGCTGTAGTTTGGGCTTGGCAGAATATTTCACAGGAGAGCCCAGGTGATAATAACCATCTGCTCAGGTAGGTGGCTGGCACTAATTCCTTGGCTATTTTAAGATTCAGGCTCCTGGCAGAGGAGAAGAAATCGGAACCGCTGGCCTGGCTAATTCTGTCCTATCTGGCCTGGTCACTTGAATAATCCTGTGATCATAATGATACTCAGTGACTCAAAGTAGATCATGCTCCTATGTTGCTCTCAACAGTCGGGGAAGGCACTTGGAGGAGTGCGTCTCCATATCAGACTCTTGTCATCTTAGGCATGCTGGGGAGGTCTGACCAGCCGGTGGTCTCGGGCAGTCCTTGCCTCTCAGTAGCAGCGTAGCTGTGTGTAGCTGCTGCAGGCTTTCTTCTCTATGTGTTGTTTGATGTGAAACAGGCAGTGCTTGCACCTCCAACCCCTGGAAAATGCATCCTCAGCGAAGGAGTGAGGTAAACGTGGCAGGATTCGCCTGGAAAAAACCTTTCTATCTCGACTTCATGCAGCAGAAGAGGAGCAAAATGCATCTGCCCAGAATGAACAGTTTTCTTTTAAAATTCGTGTTCCTGTCTTCTGCAAGTAAAGATGGCTGTTGGGTCAAGATGAGCTAGAAGCAGGCTGCGCTTTCTCCTGCCTGGAGCCGAGTCTCCTGGGCACAGGCTGACACCGGGGGGCAGCACGCTTCCCTTCTGCGGGCACCTGCCAGGCGGACTAGCGCAGCCCAAGGTTTCCTGGGAAATGACCTCCCGGATTTGTAAAGGAGCCTGTCTGGTCCAGGCAGTTTGGAGTGACTGGCCACACTGGTGTGACTAACGCATCTCTAACACGATTTAAGAATACAGGAGGAACCTGCTGTGGATCTTAAATATGCCCATTTCTTTGGTGCTGCCACAGATACTCCTTCCAAAGATATTGAGTTAAAGCTGCTCTTTAGAAAACTTAGTTTTTCTGGAGAAGCTGTCCAGTGCAGTTCCACATTCACCAAGGCCTAAGCAGCTCCCTTCCTGTGCTTCCCATTCCCCCTTGCCTGCATTTTGAACCTGGATTTGCTTTCTTCCTACTCTGCTTCTGTTACTGTGCTGCTCTGCGTGATGGCTGTTCTGCTCCTGCCTGGAAGCCGGTGTCTGCCTGCTGCTTGCTTTGGTGTTTGACCTTGTGGCTTTTCGTGCTGCTTGCTGTGCCTGGGCTATCCTGTCAAGCTGCCTGAGCTTCCAGGGACTTCGCTTCAGGAGCTCTCTTGAAAAGGTTTGTGCCTTTCAGCTAGCAGCACCCTGGTTGCTGCTCACTCTCCATGTTCACGTATTCACTTGATGGGAAGATGTTCAAGAAAGCTGAGTTTACAATAAGGTTTGCTTCCTGCTGTAATTTTCCTCCCCCTTCCGTTTTGTTACTGGTCTTCCTTCAATTGAGGTCAGCTTAGATGGCAGATCTGAAAAGCAAGGAAACAAAATTCTGTGCTGTTTGAGTAAAGCACAACAACAATACCCGGGCTTCAGCAAGGAACTCTCGGCAGAAGGGTAGCTTTTCTTGGTGATAGTTGCTGTTTTTAGGCTGCCTGGGTTATTAATACCCTGCTGTCCTGGGAGATGTGCACAAGCTGAAGTTCAGACACCTGACACTTGCCAAACATAGTTTCCGTAGCAAGTGGACAGACGTGCTGTGTCATGAGTTATGCCTCAGTCCTCGTACTGATTTTTATTTCTCAACTCTTTGGTCATTTGTTCATTAATTTTGGATGAACATAAGCCTCCTGGCCACTGATTTCAGGGCAGGCCACGAGCTGTGTTTACTGGGATGCTGGTAGTGTTGGGGCTTTGGTTTCAAGGCGTAACTTGCAAGCTCTCTGCCTTTCTGTAATGAATGTCTTTGTGGAGCAGGTTTCCTGAATGCCTGTGTGCATAGTACCGTTTTCAAGCCTCAGGAACACTGAGGTGCCAGCAGAGTCTGCTAATTGACATTTGTTTGTTCTGATTCCTCTGTTTTGTGGGGAGGGGACCTGGGCTTTGGAGTGCAGAGCATCTCCCAGCATCTGAAGCACTAGAAGTAAAAGAGGAATGGGACCAGGTGAGAGAGAGAAAGGCAGAATTGGCTGCAGAATAGAGTGGAGAAAGGAAAGACGAAGCCAATGCTCACCTCTAGAGAAAAAGGCATTGCTAAATTTGGCAGCGTTAGACTGCTCAAAATTAAAGATGGAAGTTTTATTGCTTGTTTTGCCTGTTAGATGTGCTGTGGGATGCCCAGGCTGCACAGTGTGTCATGGTCCAAGTGCTAGTGCTTGCTCATGAAGGAGAAGAGCAGGCTGAGCTAGTGGCACTTGCTCTTGCCAGTAATGAGTCTGTTTGCATACCTGGCATTTAAAATGGCTGCAGCCCTGAGGAACAAGGCCAAAATCTGTCTGCGGGTAGCTCATGATACAGGGGAGGATTTGTGCAAGGCTCTGAGGGGGGGCATCCTCTCCGCTCCAAGTAAAGCGCTAGCGAGGTAGAGGGTAGCTCTAGCAAATTCCTCTGCTCCCAGCTTTCCCTTCAGGGTGCTGGGGTGTTTGTTCTCACTGGGGTGCAGCCGGCCAGGGCATGGCTGTGTGGTGTGAGGTGCTGTGCACAGCCCTGCCCTGGTCAAGGTGTTGCAGGTGAAAGATAGGCAAGTGGGTAGCAGGAGTGCGGTGGATGTGATCTCCATTAGATGTTTTCCATGAATACCCAGGAGTCCACTTCTTGGACTGGACTCCTTTATTGTGCAGGACGCTGTTCAAACACATCCTGTTTTCCAGAGTTTACAACCTAACCCACAAAGCCTCAAAATGTCCAACTCCAGGCAGCGATAACCGGCACTTCCTTGGCCAAGGGTACCCAGGAGCTGGTGGGGAGGGCTGTTCTGTGTGTCAGGCTGCTGCCTAGCACCGCTAATCCAGGCACATCTCTCCCTGCCCCAGGCCAGCAGCTGTCAGAGCAAGCTGAGGAAATGGTTAACTGCATGAGTGAGAATTGCTGAAGCAAAACATTTTCTCCCATGCAGGGTGCAGCAAGGCCTCTCATAACTTCTGCCACCCAGCCTTAATTAAGCATATGGCAGGAACAGAGATGCCGGCTGCCCTGGGAGGCCTGGACTAGTTACACACCTGAGTGTCTGTGGCCAGCAGCTACGTGGATCTCCTGTGCTGGGAAAGAAGCTACAGAGAAGCTCCTACACAAGTCTTGGCTCCATTCAGTGAAGAAAATGCTGATTTATACTTTCCTTCAAATGTAGAGCTGAAGCGAGCAGGCAGGGTTGTGAGGACGAATGCTGCAGGACTTGGAGACAGCAAGGTGGGTGTCTGCAGAGAGAGCTGTGGGCACTGCAGTCACCTCCTTTCACTGGCTGCACGTTCAACCCTGCACTTGTCCCATTGCATGGAGTCTATGGCCTCGCCTACGTTTGAAACTTGTTGTTCTAAAGAACAGGGAGGAGAAAACCAAAAAGCCTGGTTGTCAGGATAGTGATCCTGGAAAGTCCTGGGTTTTGTCAGTGCATTTTCCCAGTGCTGACAGAGAGGAGGGCTTGGTGAGCAGGAACAGACCTGGAAATCAGGCCGCTTGCTCCGCGGTCTGGCATTGCTGATGGTTTTCTGTAAGTGCTTGCACAAACCCCTGCTTATGTATGTTCTGTTCACTTTGAAACAAGCAGGGCAGGAGTGTTACTTCTGTCAGGGTGGCTTCGCTGGGCTGAAAGCGTTGCGCCATTTTGAGAGCAAACGCAGTACCTTGCCTCCGCTCCTCTTGCTGGGTGTACTCAGAGTTACAGGGAGCCCTGCAGGAGGCGGGGAGCGAGCAGGGGTCTGTGCCAGCGGTGCAGCAGCACCACAGCTGCTTTGTGGTCTGCAGCAGTTTTATTTCTGTAGATGTGAGAGCTGGAAGGGATCTGGTATGATTGTCAGGTGCTGGGCCGTGTTCACAGGTCTGCTGCTAGAAGGGCTGGATTCGTCTGCCCCGAAGCGACGGGCAGAGGACATGTAAGACAAATCTAGAAGGCTTTTCCCTCAGCTCTCCTGCACAAAGACCTCATGCTTGGGGTTTATTAGCTGGCCAATGCTTAAAGTGCATCCTACTGAATTGTGTCCTGAAACCAAACCATCCAGGTGTGAAGGTGCTGGGACTGCCAGAGCTTTGTGTCTGGGCTGGCAGGAGCTGTGCAGGTGCAAAGGACTAGTTTCAGGGGCAGTATGGATTCTCCCAAGGCAGGCCTGTCCGTTGGTGTAATGTCAACGCACCCACATCAGATGAATCACAGCCTGAGTTTTTTTTTGATAACTGCTAGCTCAGCTTTTTTCTCCCATCAGCTCGTAACTTTACAAGAGGAAGCCCTGCCGTGTTAATACATCATAGATTCAATTGGTTGGTTGTTAAGAGCCATTTGGGGTTGGTGATTTGGACAGTCAGTTTTGAGCGGGCTGCCGGTGTATGTTTGTTCTGTTGCTGTTCAGTGTCAGCCCCCCAATCACATTTTGCAGGAGCTTCCATTAATTTCAGTAGAAATCTGTGTTTGGGGTAGAGGGTGACCTAATCTTTAAAAAGGATCTTAATCCACTTAGTCTCTCATGCCAAGCTCAGCACTTTTTCCTTGTCAGGAGCAGACTGCATTCCTAACCTTGATGTGTCACTTTCCAGTTGGCTTAATATTTGGGTGAGGATGAAAAGGAAATGTTTTTCAAAGATTAAAAGAATCCGTGCTGTGTGCGTGATGTGCAAGTATTAAAAGAAGAGATGTGAGCATGATTGTGTTTGGAGGGTGGAAGAAAGATAAAATCACACACAAACTATATAAAATAACAGCAGATGACTGTAGAGAACAAGCACAGGAAGAGGTAAATCCATTTGAAAGGGTGTAAATGGGGAATTATAAGGGAAGAGGAAATGGG
The DNA here is from genome assembly GCF_000710305.1 of Buceros rhinoceros silvestris. Taxonomy (NCBI): domain Eukaryota; kingdom Metazoa; phylum Chordata; class Aves; order Bucerotiformes; family Bucerotidae; genus Buceros; species Buceros rhinoceros. The sequence continues at coordinate 5,048 of NW_010433729.1, read as the reverse complement.
ACTAAAATGATTTTTAATGTAAATTTAAGTGCAAGACAAAAATAGGACTCCTGCTAGTCTGACCTGTAAATGTCTTTTCCCAGAGGCCTGAGGGCAGCCAGGAAAAATACATTGTCTGTTGCCAGGAGCCTAGGTTCGGTTTTGGGGGGTTTCAGCTCACAGAAAACAAAGAACACCACAATTAACACTAATTGGTACCTTCCTTGATGTTTTGGCCAGAGAGAATGAACTGTCCCCTGCCTCCCTGGAGGCAGTCACTCCAGGTCAGAGGAAGAAGCCGGTGGGAATGTTGCAGGGCTCACAGAACCTTCATGCCAATGGGAAATCTCAAATCAAACCTCGTGCACGCTTCTGAGGGCTCCCTGCTTCGTATGGGATGCTTCTCCCTGGGTGGCCAGATTTCTGCAAGGAGTGAACACATGCAGACGTGCCCGTGTGCACACGATGAGCCTTGAAACTATTTCCTCACTTCCCTTTAATCAAAACCTTCTGCTCTCACATTTTCTTTTCTGTTTGGTGACCGAAGCGAAGCTTCGTGTGCCTTCACGTGGGAGTTAAGTGGGTCAGCGGACTGCTTTGTTTGCGGCAGCTCTCACGTGGAAAAAGCCCGATGCAAAACGCTGAGGCTTGGTAGGAAAGTGCCAATTAAAGATAGCAGCGCAGGAGCATATTGTCTGAGCTGAAAGTGCTCGAATCTGGGGCTGTGTCAACTGTCATATGCAAAGGAAAGAACGAGGAATTATTAACTTTAACGTTGATCTGAAGTAGCTGGTGCTTTCTCTGTTCCAACTGTTTCTTCTCGTGCCATGTGGACAATGAGTTCTTTCCCCGTTTCACAGATGGGTGAGTGGTAGAGGAGGTGAGTCTCACAGGGAGCCTGTGTCACAGTGGGATCAGAAGCTAGGTATTTGGGCTTCACCTCCTGTTGGCCCATGTCGTTTGCCT
>NW_010433729.1:3310-3997 GCF_000710305.1 Buceros rhinoceros silvestris | reverse complement strand
ATCCAGCCTCCTCCTTAGCACCGCGCAAGTCTGTTCAGGTGACACGTGCAGGAGGTGTAAGCGCCAGGAGATGGCAAAGTGAGAGATGTGGTGCCACACCGAGTCGGGTGATGTTCTCCCCCGCAGCAATGCAAGCAGTCAAGCTGGGACAGCACGTAAAGGGAACGTGGCTTTCTAAGCCTGCATGGCAGTGTGTCAGCTCCAGGGAAGCAGGTCGACTCTGCGACCCCTGCTGTCATGGGCAACTGCATCATCATACTGTCATTCAGAAATGAACGCGTTTCTCCTTGGAGCACTCAGCCCAAGGAGCCCTGAAGGAAAGGGGAAGAGCAGGTTGCTTGGGTACAGTCTTCTCCCTCCCAGCCCATCGCTCTGCTTCCCACTAGTTCTGTGTTTGTGTTTGGAAGAGCCATGTTGGTGAATGAAAGCTAGAATATCCATACATTATTTTAAAAAAGCTTTCTGGCTTGGCTTTGCCCTTCCTCACAGCTCTCTGTGCCCTCGCTGCAGGTGACCATAAGCTCAAGTCTTGTTTCGTCTTGCAGATGGATTCTGCTTCATTTTGCACATGTATAGGCACACACCTCCCTGTCCTCTCAGGACAAACCAGACCTTTCCCAGCGAGCAGGGAATAGTGTTCTTTGCAGGTGGACTGTTCAGACAGGGATGTGCCACTCTGCTGGGAAC
>NW_010433729.1:488-3106 GCF_000710305.1 Buceros rhinoceros silvestris | reverse complement strand
TTCCTGCCCTTCTGCTGGATGAGCACTGTGCTGGAGATCCACGTGTGAGACAGGTAAGGAAATTCAGATCTTTCAGGAATGAGAGTGCAGTAAGAAGTACTTTTATTTATAAGTACATTATTTATAAGGGTAATGCCAAAAGCCTGCTGTTAAACTGGGGGTAGTAAAGTCCTTGTCAAGCACTTGCTTGTGATGGTAGCAGATCCTCCAGCTTCCTTCATTCAGAGAGTCCTTTCAGCACCCAGGATGGATCCCCAAGGACTGGTTAGAAGTAGCATGATCCTTACCTGACAGTAACTTCGGAGAAGCCGAGTACCTGTGCAGGTTGGATTCCATCCAGAAGCTGAGATCAGGTTGCTCCTGGGGTATCCCGATGTGCCTTTGTGGTGGATTTCCACTGAGGTCTGTCATGGGCAGTGAACGCACAGTCTGTAATAGATGGTCCTAGAGGTAATGCAGGTTGATGTCCCTGTGAAAGTTCATGGACTGCGCAGTATAATCAAGAGGCTCCTCTGAGCAGAATTAAAGACTCTCTGAGACTCTAAAGGAAAGCTAAAAAAAAAAAAAAAATCCGTGAAAGGGCAGTGTTGTGTTAGAGGAAGCAGGATGAAGTGCAGGATATAGTGCAATACTATATGCCGTAGTGATTACTTTTAAGAAACCTAAGGGGCAAGAATCCCAACAGCAGCATTGCCTGCCGCTTTTAAAAAGCGTGAAGAGAACCTGCAGGTTACAGCGTGTTTTAGACTTCTTTTCCTAATGAAAATGAGGCTTAGGTGATCAGGCTGGCTGTCTACTCCTATTCAGCTGTCAGGCCACCCCTCTCCATTTTCCTTCTCGACTTCTAGGGGAGGAGGAAAGAATCTCAAGTTTCATAAGAACTGGAGGAGAGAAATAATCATTGCCAGTCTCAGAGGGAGCTGGGCATGGTGCGGTTCCTTTGGCAGCAGCCTGCTAGTCCATCTGCACGTGTGCATGCAGGCCTGGATCGACTGCACCTCGTGCTGCTGTGTCTCCTTAGAGAGGAGCGTCACAGGGCACGCAAAGGAAGGCAGGGCTGCTGAGAGAGCAGGTTGAAGGAGAGGGGTGAGGAACACAGATCGGTGAGAAACTGGGGAGCAGTAGTGCTGCTGCTCACGGAGCAGTTTGCTTATCTTAAACTGTTCTAAAAGTCTCTGCAGGGAGCCAAGGAAACGGTCACGTAGAAAAATCAGAACATTATAGCTGATTAAACATCACAGAAACACATTTCTGTGCAGAGACTATCCGCCTTACAATAAAAATGTGAAGACAACACATGGAGACTGCAGTCTTAATTTCAGTGAGGAAGCTTCCAAGTTTCGTGCAGTCGCCACTTGAAGCCTTGCAACAAAAGAGAAAGTAAGACCTGTATTTTCCTGTGCAAGTTTTATCTAGAAGGGAGGAAAAAAGTGCTTAAAAACCAAGTGAACTGCATCTCTCAGTATTTCTTTGTGAAGCTTTAGACTGCCAAGCAGTGACCCTAAAATCAGCAGAAGTAAGGATCTATGGCAGAAGAGGGCAAACAACCCAGTTGTATCAGAAAACAGTATTGAGAGGTTTCTAAGGTAAATGCATCTATATTGTAACACTGAAGAGAATGAAGTCACAGCAGATGTGTGATACACAATTATTGATTTCTTGCTACAGCTAAATGAAATGTTGCTTATCATAATTCAGCTAACTCAGGACTATTAGCTCAATTTTTATCTCATTTTCTTGCTCAAGATGGAACGTAAAGGTATTTTAGGCAGCAGGGAGGGAACTGTCTGGACTCGCCAAGAAAACTTTGCCTTTAGTGCTAACAGAGTCAGCTGAAGTGCAACGATCAGTGCCTTACTGATGTACTGACCATCCTACCCTGTCATCAGCTGCGCTTGGGAGACTGTGGAATGAGAGAAGGGCAAACAACTGGAGTTCTGGCTGTGGAACTGCCACACTAGGGAGGGAGAGCCCTCCACGCAGGGGCTGTCCTGTCCCTCTGAGCGCAGACAGGTAGAAACGTGGGGACTGGCAAGCCATGGCGGGTGAAGCAGAGCTGTTACGTCTCTGCCGTGGGTAGTGCTTAGGCAGTTAGAGCTCTCAGAAGATTAGCTGCTGCCTGGGGGGTGAGAACCATGGTAATTTCTAAAGCTGGTCTGTAATCACCTGCTTTCAGTTTACCCAGAGCTGGCATCCTTTTCGGCACTAATACCCTCAGCTTTCTCTTGACATCTGCTCAGCCTGTTCCACATTTTGTGTGTGACCTGTGGTGATTCTTCCCTGCAAAGCAGCAGTGGCAAATGGCTCTGGAACCCGATGGTGGAAAAGAACAAACTAGCAAATTTGTTATTTTTTGGAGGGGGCTTGGCAAAAGCCACTGCTGTGTCAAAACGTGAGCCGTGAAGCAGGGCATTATTATCTCAAGAAGTTATGACTGAAAAGGAGCCGTGTTCTGCCTCGGGGAACTGTACTGATGGCTCGGGCTGTGTTCTTGGTGGGAACCCCAGTGTTACACCACCTTGGGAGGGTCAGCTGCTTTCTGCAGCACAAAGGATGAGGACAGAGTGGGATCTTTGAGGTGAAATGAGAGAAGCAGCCATAAGCCCCAGGCAGGAGAT
>NW_010433729.1:0-412 GCF_000710305.1 Buceros rhinoceros silvestris | reverse complement strand
CAGGGTGGGTTCTTGGAGGGAAAAGGAGAGAGGCAGCCATAAGCCCCAGGCAGGAGATGGTCAAACATGTCTTGGTAAAGAGCCTGTGAGCAGGGAGGCAGGAGGCACTCACACGAGTGCTGCAGCTCATTCCCTTGAGGAGAAGGAATCAGTTGCTTTTAAATGCAGCTTTTTAACTAGGGCTCCACGAAACACAGCTTCCATCAACAGGGAATAATTAAGAGCGGGAGGCCCCACACCGACACGCAGCGTCAGGCTTCTTTCCCCAGGGCCGCGCTCGGCTTCCCAGCCCTCTCTGCCCGGGAGCAGCAGTCCTCTCACAGCGCTGAAGCTTCCCACGGGTTGGCCCAGCAGCCAGGAGCCGAGGCAGATCCGCCGGGACCGGGCTGGGAGCCTTCTCTTGCCGGGGAAG
>NW_010433728.1:1585-1956 GCF_000710305.1 Buceros rhinoceros silvestris | reverse complement strand
GGACACGGGGACGGTGCCCGTGGGGTCTCCCACGGGAGGGCTCTGGGCCGTCGCGCCCTGCCTGATCCCTCTCTGTGCCACTCCTGCAGGCTTTGGCACCTACCCAGGGCGCAAGCGGGGCACTGTGCACCCCCAGACAGTCAGCTTTCCCTGCCCAGCCTGCCAGCGGGACGTGGACCTGGGTGAGCGGGGCCTGGGCAGCCTCTTCCGCAACCTGACGTGCGGGTGGTGGATCGCTACCGCCAGACCATCAACATCAGCGCGGCCATCATGTGCCAGTTCTGCAAGCCCCCGCAGCTGGAGGCCACCAAGGGCTGCACCGAGTGCAAGTCCAGCTTCTGCAACGAGGGCTTCAAGCTCTATCACACCTG
>NW_010433728.1:1195-1416 GCF_000710305.1 Buceros rhinoceros silvestris | reverse complement strand
CCCAGAAAGCCCAGCACGAGCCCACGCCCCCCACCCTCACCTTCCGCCCCAAGGTACGGCCTCCCCAGTGGGGTCGTCCCCGCTCAGGACTCTGCGGGTGCTGTCAGGGACCCGGGGTGGGGGGTGGCTGCGGAGCCCTGCTGAGCTCCCCTGTGCCCGTGCAGGGGCTGATGTGCCCGGAGCACAAGGAGGAGGTGACTCACTACTGCAAGACCTGCCAG
>NW_010433728.1:516-844 GCF_000710305.1 Buceros rhinoceros silvestris | reverse complement strand
CGCCTCGCCTCACCTCCTTCCCTGCAGGAGAAGCTGACAAAGAGCCTCGCCTACATCCTGAGCAGCCAGGACACGGTGCAGACCCAGATTGCTGAGCTGGAGGAGACGGTGAAGCACACGGAGGTGAGGGTGGAAGGTGCCTGTCCCTGAGCCGTCCCTGGATGCGGGGTGGCACTGCCAGCCCAGTCCCCGCACTGACCTGTGGCGCACAGCACGCTGACCCCCTGTGCTCGTGCTGGGCAGGTGAACGGCTCGCAGGCCAAGGAGGAGGTGTCGCAGCTGATCCAGGGGCTGTGCTCCATGCTGGAGGAGAAGCGGGCGACCCTGC
>NW_010433728.1:0-351 GCF_000710305.1 Buceros rhinoceros silvestris | reverse complement strand
TGGCCCGGTGCGCCCGGCGGGCCAGCATGCATGGCCAGATCCAGGATCACCAGGCCATGCTGGAGAACTCGGGCATGGTGGGCTATGCCCAGGAGGTGCTGAAGGAGACGGACCACCCCTGCTTCGTCCAGGCTGCCAAGCAGCTGCACAACAGGTACTGGCTGCAGGGACTGGCGGGCACGGGGCTGCCGGGGTGAGTCAGGGCCCTCTGGTGCCCAAGGCAGCTGCCCTGTCCCACCCTGAAGTCCCTGCTGTCCTGTGCCGCAGGATCCTCAGGGCCACCGACTCGCTGCAGCGCTTCCGTCCTGCAGCCACTGCCTCCTTCAGCCCCTTTCAGCTGGCTGTCCGCAG
>NW_010433727.1:1892-4879 GCF_000710305.1 Buceros rhinoceros silvestris | reverse complement strand
CGCTTCTCTGCTCAATGGCACAGATGCTGCTTTGTGCTGCCCAGGACCAAGCAGCTATTAGCAGCAAATCCAGCGAGGGAAATTAATGAAGGCGACTACTAATAAAAGACAGCTCAGGACAGCCATACCAACTTGCTCTGAGCAGTAATTAACTTTTTTAAAAACTCATGAAGGTAAATATGCCATCAGCTTTGGGCCGCTCTCTTCTTTCTAATAAAAGGAGGGGGAAGGGAGGCGAGGGAAAGGGGACGGCTGCGTGTCGCAGCCACCCCGGCACCGTCCCTGTTCCCTCCCCGCATGCTGCTGGCCGGAGCAATCAGAAGAGGGATTTTTTTTTTCTTTCTCCCCAATTTTTAAAGGCTTGACTTTAAATCCTCTCTTTAGTCAGAAAGCGGAATTCGGCACGACGAGTGACCGGGATGAGAAGGTTGCCAGAAGTTTGCTGGACCTGCGCAAACGTTGCAGCACCGCAGGCTGACGGCAGGATACAGCCTCGAATTGAAGGTATCCGCTTGCCGGAGCTGAAGTGTCTGTCTTAGACATTAAGAGGCAAGATTTGGCCCCGCAGTCAGACAATCGGCTTAGTTTCGTGTCACCCTTAGCCTCGCTCCTGGCGCACTTTTATTCCTTCACGCCGTGTTTATCTGATTACTTTGGCCGAGGGAAACAGACGGCCTGTTGACATCCCCAGTGAATGCTCCAAACGTCCTCCCCCGGCAGGGAGCAGCTTGCGGGACGAGCCTGGGGGCGGAGGGGGGGCCCAGCAAGTCGCGAGGACCGGACTGCTGCCAGGCAGAGCAACACCCCGATTTCTTTGGCAAAGCTGGGGGTCCAGGGACCTGGCTGCCACGCTGGGGGGGCCAAGCGCTCCCCTCGACTTGGAGGGCTGGGCCCTGGGAGCTGGTTCTGGCCCTTTCCCTAAGTCCAGCTGGGAAGAGCACCGTGCCAGGCTCCCCCGGGCGCTGAGGTGGAGACTGGGTGAGATTGGATGGGATCCTGCTGGCACTGCCAGGAGCACCAACACCTCCTCACCAGTGCACAGCCCTTTCTTTTGGCAAGGCCGGGCTTACTCCCACCCCCAGGCCCTTCCTGCCTCCCCACGTACACCCTCCCCATGTCGTGTGCCCCTCCACCACGCCCCTAAGTCACATCACTTCTCCTGCCACGTGTCTTGCCCTGTGCAACCATCGTAGAGAGAGTGAGCCGGGCACGGAACCAGACATTCCCAGCCACCTGCAGCCCCCCGGGCAGGATGGCTGGCATCACCCTCCCTGGGGGGCTCCTGGTCCCCTGGGAGCTCCCCTCGCCCCATGGCTGGAGCAGCAGCTGCATTCATGGCTTGTGCCCCCTGGTCCCCCTCCCCGATGTGTAGCCTCGGTGCCAGCTCCCCAAGCTGGAGAGGGCCTGGAGAAACCCTCTCCCCTCCTTGTTCTCCCCAGTTGGCTGCAGACGTGGGACCTGCAGATGATGAAATCGAACCGGAGAGGGCAAGTGTGGGCCGCAGGACCCCCGGAAGCTGGAGGAGCTCGGTGACAATGGGAGCTGAGCTGGTGAGTGGTGGACTTTCCCTCAGCAGCTGCTATCAAATATTTCTGAAACGTCATAAAAATGGTATTTTGGAGACATCAGACCCGTGGGGAAAGCCGGAGCCTGAGGCGGGGCTGCGGGAAGGGTGCGCCCTCCAGCATGGGCTTCATTACTCCGTGTCCCCTTGGTTATTTCAGTAACCAGGTCATTAGGGAGCGCTGTAGGATGCCCCACGGCAGGTGAACCCTCATCTGGTTGTTTCCCAACATAACAGTGTTACTTTTTCACCATGAGGTGTCACCGTGACAATAAAATAATCAATAAAACCAGGGAGTGCTGGACCTCGCACCCAGCCTGAGCTGGTTTGTGAGCTGGGCTCTCCCTGCTGAGCCTAAATCTCTTCAGATTTACCTAGAAAGCTCCCCCAGGTGGCATTTACACCCTCCCGCGTCTTCCACCTTTGTTTGGGTTCTCGGGGAGCACCCAGCTCTCCACCTTGGCTCATAGGCGTTCGCCCAGGGGGGTGGGCGAAAGCTGCGCCTAAAATCCACCGGCCAGATGAACGCTCGGTTTAATTATGGCGCTGCGTCGCGAGATTTATGTCTGCCTTTGTGAAAGGCGGCGAGCGCCAGCCCTTGGGCTGCGGCTGCTGTCCCACCGGCACTACTTTGGCTTCTTGTCGCTATTCTTATGCCGAGGAGGGTTGTAAAGGCCCTCGGGGGCTGTAGAACTGTCCCTCCAGCCCTGAGGCACCGAGAAGCTTTTATGCCAAAATACAATACACAGAAGGATCAGAAACATGCGTTATTACGGCGAGGAGCTGCCGTGGAAACCACTCCCAGGTTGGTCCAGGTCGTCCGGAGAGGTGCTTTCCCCTCCTGCATTCCCCTGGTTCACTTCCAGGGGCATCATGGTTGTTGCTGGAGCCACGTCGGGGCCAGGACCTCCAAAAATTCATCTTCTGAGAGGAAAGAGGGAAAAAAAGGAAAAACTGGGAAGAGGGAAACAACCTCTTTGCAGTTTAGAAGGAAGGAAGAGGGAAGGAAACTCTTTTGGCCACGTTCCGAAGACAGCTCGGGCTGCGGTGGATGGGTTAGGTACCAAACCCAGCCTCTCGGCTCATCCCTCGCCAGCGCTGCCCTTCCTCCTCCTCCTCCCCACCGTCCTCTGCTCAGGCCTCTCTCCTTCGAGGGCATCTCCTCGTGCCAGGACACAGGCTGACCGGCTCTGTACCAGGGTGGAAGGAAATACCTCCAGCGTGACCGACCTGGCAGGAAACAGCGTCCCTCCCTCCCCGAGGACCGTGGAGGGAGCACCCCGGTGCGGGGCCAGAAGCGCGTCCCATCCGTCCTGGCCTTTTGAAGAGCCGGAGGCACCTACTCCAGCGCCTCTTGAAGCCGGAGAGAAACCAGGACGGACAATGAGAGCCGACCAGAAAAGACAGAGAGGGCGAGCGAGGT
>NW_010433727.1:570-1669 GCF_000710305.1 Buceros rhinoceros silvestris | reverse complement strand
TGGTTGAAAGAGAGCGAGAGTGAAAAACCCGCTCCCGATGGGCTGCCCCACACACTGCCAGCGCCGTGAAAGGCTCCCTCTTGTTTTGTTCCTTCTGGCCCGTGGCACATTTGGGGGGGACACAGCTTCATCTTGCTGGCCACATCAAAGCGGTGATTATGCAAATGCGCCCACTTTTTTTTTTTGCCAGGAATTATTTATCACACAATAACCCCCCTGCCAGGGGGGGAAACAATAGATCAGGCTAGATAGCGCTGCTCGCCCGAGGCTGCGGGGCCGGGGGGGCCAACCCCCGCCCGGTTTATTGGCCTAACCTAATTTCACTAATTCTCTTTTCACACATTTTCCTGGTTTTTTTTTTTTCCTGTCCCTTTCGGGGACGAGGTTTCACGCTCCCAGGATCCGGGGCGGGGGGTGACACCGGTCAGGATTCATGTGCCCACTTTATTTAATTAATACATTCAGGCGCCTCCGCTGGTTTTTTAATGATTTCCAGGTGTTTGTCCCCAGAAGTCACCAAGCGCTTCGGGCGCATGAGGGCGATGATGGAGGGGCCTGGGCGGCCTCCAGTGTGCCCCCACCGCGGGGACAGCCATGTGCTGTGGGTACCCTGTGCACAGGGACCCCCGGAGGGTGCTCGGAGCCGTGGTCCCCTGGGTTTGCCATGATTTGGGCTTCGCCCATCCCACAGGGTGACACTGGAGAGAAGCGCTGCGTCTTTAAACCCACGCGGGTTTTTGCTCAATGCCACTTACCTGCCCAACCCAGGAGCCACCGGTTTATCCATCCCTCACGCATTTGCTGCGCAGCATCTTCCGGACCGAGGAGCAGAACTCCTCAGAAACTTCTGCCAAACCTCCGTATCTACAGAGCGCTTGGCACTGTTCTCCCTCCTGATGTTCTCAGGGACCCAACGACACCCCACGAAGAGGCAGAGGCCGAGCCGCGTGCGTCTTTCTGATGGCACCGTCCCCTCCAGAACCAGTCTGAGGCTCTACTGCTCTGGAAAGAGAAGGGATTTTTTTCCTGTTTGGGATCGTCGTCTCCCCACGCAGCTCCACCACCCCCAGCCCCGCCCTGGCACCGAGCTGACATCCCC
>NW_010433727.1:0-324 GCF_000710305.1 Buceros rhinoceros silvestris | reverse complement strand
TCCCGGCGGATGGGACGTGAGGCAGAAAAAGCAGCGACCCCAAAGTTACGAAAATTAGAGATTTTTATTTATATTTTATGACGAGAACAATCCCTTTGCTCTTCGAAGCAGTAAATACATACTAGAATAAACTCTGTAAATTATACAAAAAAAATGCATATTTTCCATGAAATCTTTCTTTATAAGAAATAAATTTGAACACGTGTGTGGCTGATCGCTGTAATGTCCCGTGTCTGTTGAGGTTTTCAGTCTGTTGATTTATTTTTAACCTCCTGAAAGAAGGGGGGAGTTCCTCGTCCCCTAAAGGTCGAAATAAATAATGCA
>NW_010433726.1:7854-23289 GCF_000710305.1 Buceros rhinoceros silvestris | reverse complement strand
CGGTCCTGTCAACGGCCAGACCGCGGCCTGCCCCGCGCCCGGGGTTGAGGGTGTCTGCTGCGCCCCGGGAGCTGCTACCGCTGCAGCCTGAGTGAGGCCTCACCGTGCCGCTGGCCCATCCCTCAGCGGACATCAGCGAGCGGGGGTGACCGAGCACACGGCAGCGGCCGAGGGGGACGTGCTCTCTGGCACTGCACGAACTGGACACAAAGCCCTACGTCCTGACTGAGATACTGCCTTAGAGTCGCACTTGGAACGCGGAGGGCACCTTCCCTCGGCAGCCGTTTATCTGGGTTTTGCAGATGAGGTGTAGGTGGAGTTACCATTTATTGCCTTAAGTCTGAATCGAGATTTGGGTCTTACAAGTTGGGTAAACTTTATTGCTGTCTTTTTTTTGAGAAGTATCCTGCATGTGTACTGCTGTGTCTTTGTGAACAGTGGTTGTTCTGAGACACAGGTTTTCCTGTGCTGTTAGGGCAGCATATCTCTTGCCAGTATCGATAGTGGAAGTGCTTTGGGGTGCCGGAGTTCATCACCGTAGTGCCATAAGGCATTATTCTGAAAAGAATCGGTTTGCAGGCTGGGAATGCATGTCTAATTACAGGGCGAGACTCATTGCTTCTTGAGGAAACTCAAAAATAGTACGGGTTAGTCTGAGATAAAGCAGTTATACCCTACATCTCAGAAGTTTTTAAAAGGAAATTGCGCTATAAAGTGACCTTTCAAAAGTTAAGTCTTGTCAGCAGGCAAGTAGGTATCACAGCATGCACAAGTGTTTAATTATATTACCAGAATGCCGTTACCATTAGTTACCAGAACTAATTATTCTGGGATTAATTTTAATTTTTTATTGGAAAGTTAGCAGAGTGTTTTGGATTTTTCAATTATAACACACTTGGGTTTATTTAAGCAATTTTGGATCACATCTCAGGAATTATTGTTTGTTTGTTTTTGTTCAACATGATTGTTTTCTTACGTCATTTCACAAATGTGATCCCTGACATGAAAAAGTAAACCTAAATTAGCTGAAAGTAAATACTGAGAATGACTTTTTTTCATGTTACGTGATGCAGCACAGTGTGCAAAAAGCAGTTAATAATTACCGCAGGCTGCCCAGGCTCCTGACTGCGGGCAGCTTCAAAGACCAGCGCGGACCCTGAGTGATGTAGTCAGAAACGCGTCTCGCACTAGAACCGTGACTGTGACCATGAGCCGCTGCACACAGCAGTACCAGGTCTGTCTGCGTCGGACATGGGCATATGGCTGTGTTTCTCATACGCTGCTCAGAGCACACAGTGAAAATGTTATGCCGGCTGCAGGGGATGGGACAACACCTATCCAGAACAGAAATCCATCAACGTTGCTAAATAAATACACACTTTCAGAATGAGCCTAGACTAGGTCAGCACTTACTATATGGCATTATGGAATACCAGAGCCATGTTTCAGCTCTGGAGACTAACTTTTCAGCCTCTAGCCTTACTCCTGGCAGATTTCTTTTATCTCACAAAGTTCTGTCAACAGGGATTTCATTCAGGTAGTTTGGTTCGTCCCCACACAATAAATTCCAGGATAGGATCTAAATTTGTACAATTAACTTTTCTCTCAAGGATTTCTGTCCTGTAGACATTTAATTCATTGTTAATAGTCACCCTGAAGACTAGTGGGACTGCTCATCCAGGTAAATCATGTCTACCAATGTTTTCACAAACTTCTAGACACCAATCCTACCAACAGAAAAAAATAAAATTCTGCATGAGTTATGTGAGCGGTATAACTTATCTTAGTAAAATGATGAATGTTCATATATATGCATTAAGGATACAGAACTTGAGCTCTTTGTAGCTGTTTCACTCGTGCTCTCCTGAAATCTGTTTGGAGTTCTTGGTGCTGTAACAACGGAATCAGATTATTATTATTTCTGTTACAGGAAATATCTTCCTTGATACATATTTTTTGCTTAATTAGATCATACAGAATCATTTCCAATAAATTAGTTCATAGTGTATTGCATTTTTATTTAACAGCTATAACGTTGTCTGTTTCAGCTAACCATGTCTTTAAATTCATCTACGCTTTCAAATGAAGAAAACTCTCAGGGACTGAAAAGCAATGCCGAATGTTCGGAAAGTCTAGAATTACAAACTGTGTCGTCGCTGCAAGACAACCCGCTTCAACGATTACAGTTAGCATCGCAAGAAGTACTTGAAAAGGCAAAAAAGAGTGGGAGGTCAAAATGCCCCCGATGCAGTAGTTCGAGGATGTTTTACTGTTACACGTGCTTTGTTCCTGTTGAAACGGTCCCTACCAAAGAAATTCCAACTGTGAAGGTTAATATTTCTTACAGATTTTTTTTAATAATAATCTTGTGACTTTTAGTTACTGGGGACGGGACAGCCTGTCTGTCACCATTTCTTTTCTGATTGACTTTTTATGGGTGTTCATCTTTAACACAGTTATAAGTATGAATAAACTAAAGTTGAGTAAAATTATTGTTCTTACTCGAGGAATTACATGTACAAACACTGACAACGTTCCAGTCCCCGTGTAAACGTTTATGTATCTATTAGATGAGAAGATAAGCTGAACTCACTCTGCTTTTCTTGCAAATGCCTTATGTTTTCACTTAGTTCTTAAAAGTTTCTTTACAGTGCTCTTAACTTCACTCCTCCGTTTCTAAGAACGCTGACCAGAACAGAGTATATTGTGAACACAAAATATGATTTGTCCATAATTAAGAGTGAATTTTACATTGCTAAATGCATTTTGCAGTGCTAAAAGACATTCCTAAATGTCACAGCTAGATAATTCAGATAACCACTCTTAAAACAGAAATAAGAAGTAAAAAGCATAATGCCTCTCAACTAAAATACTTGGAGAAACCATCAAAGAGGACTGAAATATTTTGTAGAATCACCTAGGGACTAAAATGCATTTTGAAAGTTTGAAAGCATTGTGAAAATACATTAGAAGTACTTCGGAAATTTGACGTAGTGAATTTAGGTGTATTTTCATTGAAATAGCCATTTTTGCAATAGGGTGAATACCTAATACATAAAGTATGCATAATTAGGACCATTATGTTGCTAAAATTAAGACCACATCTTATTTGCCTTATTGATATTATTTCTGAAGGGTTTTTCATGCTACCACTGCAGCAATCCAAGCTGCATTCGTTGCATGCTTAGGTGTTTACAGGAACTGAGAAAATGTTAACAGGTGCTACTTGTGTCTAGTTTAGTTCTAACTCTATTAAAACAAAAACATTGCCAAAAATTGTCAAATATGTCTTAATTACATGTCCATAGGTATTTCTCCTGGATTTTGCATAATTTTTTGTCATTATGTACGTGATCATAAATACTGCTTATCTCATTTTTCTTTTCTTACTGCAGTTACCTTTGAAGATTGACATTATTAAACACCCAAATGAAACGGATGGCAAAAGCACTGCTGTGCACGCTAAGCTCCTGGCACCTGATGACGTTACCATTTATAAATACCCTTGCATTCCTGAATATAAAGAAAACAGACACGAAGTAAGACATTTTATATGTAGTTTGGCTCTGCGCTGGGGAGGTGTAGCGGTGTCTTGTGTCCCTCCTGCTGTACACTGCTGGGAGGGAGTGGGAGGAAGGCACTATGTCAATCCAGCCCGTTCCATCTCGTGCTGTCTGTTATATGGGCATACAAACTTCCAGCGGTCACGGACTATCCTCCAAAGCTTATAAAAACTGTCTAACCACCTTGAAATTCATATGTTCACCACCTTAGAAAATGGGTAATTTGATTCATTGTGTACCATAATAAATAATTTGCCCAAGCATATAGAAGCATTCAACTTACTGCAAGTTAAACAGCAGTTAGGTGTTGTGCTCATCATACTCAGCAGCTGCGTGGAAGTGACATTTAATTAAAGATCTCTAATAAGTATCTATTCATTACTTTAACATAGTCTTTTATCTTTCTGGAAATAGAATATTTTTTAGAAGATTTTTTTTCATCTTGTCCTGACTTAAATGTGGGCAGGGATAGAAAATTTCTTGTTCTTTAATGAAACAATTCCTGGTATTTTATTAGGTTTTGTTGACGCTCCAGTTTCTTTCTTTTCTTCATTTAGATTGCACTTATATTTCCTGGCCCAAATTCAGTTTCAGTAAAAGATATTGTTTTCCATCTCCAAAAGACAGTTGTTTGTGACAATGACGATGACTGTTCCAGAGAGCCATTTCTTAAGCAAGCAAAAATAGAACCTAAAGAAGAAGAAGAAAAAAATCTAAACAAATGCATCTCGAGCAACAGGACAGAAGGCACTAGACTGAAGAAAATAGTATTCATTGACAGTACCTGGAATCAGACTAACAAAATAATAACTGATGAACGACTTCAAGGTAAAAATAGAAGTTGATATTGAGATGTTACTGCTACAGAAAATTATATAAATACAGGAATTATTTATGGAAATACATGTATATGTAACAGACTTAAGCATCAGAAAAGTATATGCTTAACTCTGAGTACACATGAAAGATGCCACAGTCTGTTTCAGCACTGTAGAAGACTTCCTGTGCCAAAGACTCCATTAGTGTTCACGTCGTATAATTTGTTTTGCTTTATGATAAGACTAGTATTAAGAAAACATTTACATTTATTTCTCCCATTTCTCTATTGGAACAAATTTCCTCAGTTTCACGGAATGAAAGCTGTCACGTTAAACAATAGAACAACAGTAGTTGGAATGACCTCTGGAGGAAGCCAGAAAGATTTCCTTTGCAGGTGGCTGTCTGCTTTTCCAGGAGATCCAGGGGAGCACTTCTGTACACACTAGTGGCAGACAGGCCACCGGAAGGTGAATGAGGGATCCAGGAGATTCAGCACAAGTATGTCAAGGCTTAGTTACTTTTTCCAATAAAGTTCTTTGTTTCATGGTCATTTCAATGACCTTGGTACTTGCCTGACAAAAAGGGAATGCCTGCTGGCCCTCCACGCCCTCCCATCTTTGAAAGCAAAAACTTGTAATTTCGCAAAAGTTTTTTGTCTTAGGTTCATTACAAGAAGTTTACATTTAAATATTTTAAATAAAACCACAAAAGATAAAACAATTCAGCAATAGCATTCCGTTTCCTTTGAGATAAACAGAAGTTTGAAAGTACTTTCATTAGTGAAGAAGATGCACTTAGCTGGTAGGCAGGCTTTCGAGTTCATACGTAATACATAGAGCTGCTTACTAGTGCCTGCCTTCCACTGGAACCTGCAAGGTATTTCACAGACGACTTACAAGCAGGATGAATGTTGCTTTGCTGTCTAGTCAGTTTATTAAAGAAGCCCACATGTTAGTATAACGTATTGGGTAATTAAAGTCCCGTTACTAAGTATTTAGTTTAACACAAAGCATAATCTATCAAAGAAACTGAAGTATTACTGTCAAGATTAGAGTAATTGCATGTTGCAAGTTACTGTAAAGCATTTGAAACTTATTTTAAAAGGATGTATTTAAGAAAGGCAGACAGCCAGGGGAGCTGAAGATTTCCATGGAAGCTTATGCAGTATATCAGTCCAAAATTTACGATTGGTGTTTTTTCAGAGCTGTTGAATGATGGTTTCCAGTTCCCCCATGTGAATGCTAGTCTACTGGACTTGTCCCTGCTTTCTAGAACTTCATCTCTGTTCCAGATGTATTCCAGTCATCTCTTTCCCCGAGCACCTTTCTGTTGCTGTAATCCCTTCAGGATTGTGACTAGTGCCATGCAAGTCAGTCTCTTACGCACACCCAGGGGAGAATTTTCCTCTCCGTGCAGCAGGCGTGCACAACCCATGCATTCATTGCTTTCCTTAGCGCCTGTCCTAAAGGGCGTACGTTGCATTAGTACTTCTTTTAGAGATTGCAGTTTTGAATTCCAGGATGAATGAGGCCATTTCCTTAGGCATAAACTGATGAAGTTTCTATGTTTTGCAGACATGGAAAATAGAGAACTGTTGTCATTTTTCAGTTCAACTGCAAATGAAGTCATCATCCAACAAAATACTCCTCATACTAAAGTTCAAAAGGGAGTGTTCATAATTCCAAATAAAAAGTAATTGCCATACTTACTCAGAAAGATTAAGTTGCAAGAAATAGTGGATGGAAACATTAACAGAGCCAAGAAAATGTAATGAAAAGCCTTGTGTTTTGTAACCTTCTTTTATAGAGAGAGTAAATGTAGCTAATTGTACTGTAAGAGAAAGCAAATGAGTACATCAATCTTAAAAAATAGCCTAGAAAACTTGGACGAAAGGTACTTCTTAGAGAAGTGGTGTAATCTATCTTTAGAAAGCAAAACTAAATCAGTTGTGTTAAAGACAGGAAATAGTTGAAAGTTGCTAATGTCTAGGATTGATTACTTCATTAGAAGTGATCCCTAGATCAGAAGAGGTTGCATCTAAAGTTCATGATTGCTTTCACGTATGAGCAGTGAAGCTTATTGTTAACATCTTCATGGTTGTTGAAGAAACAGATTGCTTTGGTATTTTTTCCTGTAAGTTTGATTCACTTTGTATTAGCCTAACATTATTTTACTGCTTCCTAGATTGTCTTATACAAGGGCAAATCATACAACTGCCTTAGTAGGGGTTTATTTGGTTGGTTGGTTTGTTGGGGGGGAGGGGGGGGTGCGGTTAGGAGGTTGTTTTAAGTTTGTGCTTGCTTTCATTTCTGCAAGAAAGTAGTAGCCTCTGCCTATGCATAGGTAGGATATTTGAGAGAAGGAAGTTGAGATTCTCTGAGGTAAACTCCCTTCATCCTCTTTTTCTGACAAGTCTCTTGTCCACATGTCATCTTTCTTCTTCCTTCCAAGTCACGCTTGGGGGGGTGCAATGCAAAGATAAAGCGGGAGGTCTGTTATGAGTTGCCACATTCTTTCTAAAATAATACATGCTGACGTGATTCAGGGGGCCATAGCAGAGACAAGGTGAATCCAAGGCATGTAAATCCCTCTTCCTTACCTAAGTCCTTGAGTTACTCATAAACCTTCAGAATCTAAAAGATCAAGAAAGTAGCACAATTGCTGCCATTTTCAAGCTGCTACCTCTTCAGGAAACTAACAGCATGATTAAGATGATAATAGGCACTTCAGTAAGAGCTTAGATTTACTAGCTTCTGTAGGTGCAAACCATAATTACTCATTACTTAAAATTTTCAGCACTAGTATTGTTTGAAGAAGGGAATCTCCCAGTTCACTGTAAAAACTGCATGGACAAAGAGGTCATGGAAGGCTCAGAGTAAGCTTTAGCATATGCATAAACTTTACAAATTACATCTTCCTGATAAGAACCCTTTTAGATGTAGGATCCAATATTCATCATGATGTTACAAGTTTGAGTATTGGATTATTCTAGTGGAGGGAGCACAGGGACTATATAGGATCTAGCATATCAGGAAAAATAGGAGGCTTAGGAAAAGGTGGGAGAACTTTCTGAAAGGTATTGTCTGCCATAAGACACAAATACAGGAAAATAACTTTGGTAAGAGAAGTTCGGTGGCATTATCTAAGCAGATTTAAAGGTAGCTGTATTTCCATTTTGCTCTATCTCAATTCACTGAAGTGTTTATTTCTAATGAGCTCCAAGTATGTGAATGCTAAAAAAGCAAAACCATGTTGATTTCCTTAGAACTGTAAGATTTCATGGGACAGTTATTACAGTTATTGTAATAAAGTACTGCCTTTGGCTGTGTAGATGCAGATACAGTACAGATGATAGAAGCATGCCCAGTAAACTGTAACCCTCAACCCCTTCTCTTTTTTGGTTTGATTATTTAACAAACTGTTTGAAATTAACTAATTCTGCATTTGTGGTAAGCTCAAGTCATGTCAGTGATCTCCCCTTGAATGAGCTTTTGCTTGTATTCAAACCATGAATAGATGGCAGTTCACAGCAGAGGACTCACCCCCTAAACTGAGTTCACTGCTGTGGAGGTGGAGACATCACTGCATTTGATGAAAGTTTTTGCTTTGGTTAGGGGTGAAAATTCTGGTATTGAAACTTCTTGAGGGAAGCAAGTTTAATGCTGTTTCCTATTACCTGTTTTGAGTAAATGTGATTAGGATTATTAGAGTTAATAAATAGGTGACATTATTTTTGAAATTTTTCATTCTGAAAGGCTAACAGTAGCATGTAAATCCAGTGATAGAATCTACTGCTGTTCAGTTTTTTTTAAAAACACCATCGGAGAGATTCCTTTTACTATGCAAGATACCAGACACTACTAACTGAAGCGAACAACCGAATCCCATCTTGCAATTCCACTAGAAAGACCTAAACACAGTTTGAAGGAAAAAGTACAGAATTACAAGTGCTGGGCTACAGGCCAGTTTGTGCTGCTGCATTTGGACCTTACCAAAACTTCTCTGTCCAAACTTCTCCGTTAACTTCCAAGCAATTCTTAAACCATATTGTTCATTATACTATTACTTGTACTAAACCATCCCATGACACTTAGTATCCGATTTTAACATTTAGAAAAGGATAATTTTACAAACTGATCCTGGAATTCTGGAGAGGTGCATGTGCTAGTCTTTGTAATCAGAATGGACAGCTGGATTAACGGAGTACATGTTAAGGTGGTTCTGATTTTGGGTAGTTTATGCCTCTTAAGGAACATAAAAACCAAGATACATGTTTAAAATTAATCTGAATAATAAATCAGTTACTATAGAGACTGTAGTAGATAAAAGATTTTCGTGTGCCATACAGAGACCAAATTTCTTTCATCTTTTAGTTTCTAATAAAATTAATGACCACATTCTGTCATACTTACTCCTGAGTAATCTCAGTGAGATTTCAATTACTTAACCAGCATAAATGAAAAAGTGTCTGGCTCTTAGCAAATATTCCTCAGTCCAGCAGAACTAACAATCTGCAGGGTTCTGTTTTACACCGGAAAGTGCAGAAGATGGTTTATTTATAGTTTTATGAACACTGATGAGTCTTTGTAGGTGTGGGTTTCACTCTTCCCATCTGAAAAGACCCTGCAGTTTGCCCTGGGCAGTTTGTGGGACGTTATGAATGAAAGGTTAACCTAGAAGTTTTAACTGCAAATATGAATTTACAACACTTGTTCATCAAATTTTAAAGTGGCCCACAAAGGAGGACAAAATTATTTCCTCTATTTTACAGGTGAAAAATGGAGGAACAGGAAGAAAAATTACTTGTACATTATCTAGCAGGCTAGCAGCAGTGTCAGAAAACAAAACTAAAGACTTGTTTGCCATCCCATCCACTAATAATCCATATCATCTAATCTATTTTTTTTTTCTTGACAGGGTTGCTGCAAATTGAGTTGAAGACAAGGAAAACTTGCTTTTGGCGTCATCAGAAGGGAAAGCCAGATACATACCTTTCCACAATAGAAGCAATTTATTATTTCCTTGTGGACTATCATCAGGAGATTTTGAAAGAGAACTACAAAGGACAATATGATAATCTGCTTTATTTCTTTTCATTTATGTACACATTGATTAAAAATGCCAAGTGTTGTGCAGGAAAAGAGTAAAATGTCTCTCTATAGGTAAGTAATGCTACATTTTGTTTGTTTTACAATGATAAACCGCACAAGTGTACATTATTTTTGTCTAACTGAAATCTGGAAATAGTACTCTTAACAGCTACAGTGTTTGTCACAAGTAGACTGCATACCTCACGAACTGCACACTTGAGGTTGTAGAACTGCTCAGATGAGCGGTCTGATTAGAATTATTTGAAAACACTTACGCTTTGCTAAGTATTGCTGTGTTCCAACCTACGGACCTGATACGCTCCTCACAGTAAGAGTATTTCCTCGGGTGGGGAGAGGACGACTTGGGCCCTCTTGCCATAGGGAGGGATCTCTCTTGCTGTGAAAAGGAATTGGCATATTAGCTTTTTAGTAGTAGTAGTACTTTTTTCAGGTGTTTTCTTTGCGTTTTACCCAGTAATACTTGTTTCACTAAGCTTTTGACGTCATGAAAGTGAAATAATTAGGAAGCATGTGTGAATTATAACAGCACCACGAGAAACACAGGCTTGAAGTAGAGTAAGAAAGATCATTTTTAAATATATATATATTGAATTCATGTGCCAGGCAATGAGAAAAATCAGCAGTCATGTCTCAGTGCTGTTGAAACAACACATTTCTTACTCACTGGGTTCCTATTGCCATGGAGAGGTTATTCTGGCTTTTTACAATGATTAATGCTATTTCCTTTGCTATGAATTTTGATAGTCTTGACATTTCCATCTGTTCTTTTATTTCTTAAACAAAGATTGTTGTAATATTTTTTCAAAATCACACAAGTATAATAGCTTGAGAAGGAAACTTTCACCCACTTTCAACAAAAATAAAATGAACCCACTGACCTAATGTTTTACAAGAACCAGAGGGGAAAACTCAGAGCCGGGGGTGCGGGGGGGAGTTACTTCCAAGACACATTTCCCTGAAAACATGTTTTTTTTATTTAAAAAGCAAAGGTCAGATAAAAGCTTGTATAAGCTGTTCTTTGTTACTTTGGGAAAGTAGTTTCATAAGGTTAAAAATGGTTTTCTAAATTTAAGGGTTGTGTACCTCACTTTATTTGAGCAACGGGAATTAAAAATCTGTTCCAAAAGTAAATTAATTCTAATTCTCAGGTGAAATCACTGTACAGAAAAGACTTTAAATCTGGAACTCTGGAACACTGTGTCCAGGAATTGGGTTCGGGCTTTTTTTCTTCCAGTGCAACCTCAGTGTAATGCAAGAGTCATTCTTATACCAAGTGACAGAGGCACATCTAATATCTGTAATTAATTATGGTCGGTTAGTATTCCTGTGATAACCTTTTATGAGGGCAGGAAGGAGGTTATTGTCACTGGTGCTGCAAATCTGTTCTGTCTGAGCGGCAGATGTAGTTCACCCTTCTATCTCCTGTTCTCCTCTCTAAATATTTAAATCCTCCATTTAATTTTGATACTGGTATAAGAAGACAATCCATATCATCTACCTCTCACTGAAAATGTCTCAATACCACAGATACATTTTTCCAGCTATGAGACTAAAGAATAATTTTGTTCCACCAAATGAAAGCAATCAAGTGATTAATTCTTTCAAGCGCAATTAGCAGCACTGACCTCCCTGTTCTTTAAAATGAGGGTCATGGGGAGGTAAATGCCAGTCCTGGGCCTTTTCTTTCATATCAGAATACCCCTTCACAATCTCTTCTGTTTCCAAAAACATCAGAGAGCAAGGGAGAAAACAGGCTTCCTCTTCCATTAGCAGTAACTTAAACAGCCATAAGTTAAAGGGGGAGGAAAAGGAAGAGCATCTCTATCTATCTTCTTTCACAACAGAAGACATCTGGCCTCCTCTGGGGAGGCCCCAGATAACAAAGAACCTGTCATTACAAACCGCCGCAGTGTGTCCAGAGAACCGTTTTACCTGCAGTCTGGCTCATTAATTTCCTGCCACTGAAACCATCTGCTTTTGCTTATTGCAGGTATTTTTGTTCTTTGTTTGGCCAGGAGCACGAAGTGGCTTCACTTTAGCATGCCTGTATGCTTGGTCAGAGGGAGTATTTAATCCTGTTCTCAAAATGAAAAAGAGAGGGAGCTGCAAACAACAGTATCTTTCCTGGAAGGTAGCACAAATGTCATCCAAGCCTAGGTTGAATAAAGGGTCATGTCAGTGCATGGGGTAAAGGTACGCTGGGACTGGAAAGAGATGGCAGCTTGCAATCTGCAGCAGTACCTTCCAAAGCACTTGTCGTCTCACCTGATTTGAATCCTTCGCTACTGCTTCTTGCAATTTTTTTTTCAGGTTGAGTCTATCTGGTTTTCCACACAGGTTTCTTCAGGCCCAGTTACAGAGTAGTGTAGCAATCTGTTCTTGCTTTTCTCTTGTACTGAGTTTCAGTATTTTGCCTGCATACTATAAAATCAGTCTATCTTCATAGACGATGGTCATCGCATACTTTATAAAATGCAACATGAAGGGAAAAATCGATTCCACCTTTCCCTGTCTTTGAAAACACCAAAATAAGGAAGGGGGAAACTTCCTGTTAGTTTCCCATTATTTACTATAATCCAGTTAATACTCCAAGGTACCATTAACTTGTGTCTTAAAGTATTCCAAAAAGGTGCATATCAGCTGAATTCAAACGTGTTTTGCCACACAAAACTTAACAGTGACTGCAGCAGTGTTAATAGAGGAGAGCTTTCTCAGTGAGGTGAAAAGATAGAGCAACGGTAAGACACTGATCTGTTGATACCAAAATACGAGGTCCCCCATTAAGTACTGAACCACTCAGCATAATTTCTGAACTGTTATCCCATGTCTTGAAACATTATTTTAATGAAATGCCAATGCTGTCATTAGTAAAAATGTTGATTTTGACTGGTAATCACTTAGTAAAACCGACATTCAAAGTAACTGTTTATATGAAAAACTTAAAACATTCTTCCTGTTCACTTGTTGGGAAAGATAACACATTGCTACCATTTTATGGATTCTGAAGAGAAATCGGATACTGTCGAATTTTGAAAGTAGTGTATCACATTACACTTTAAAAACACTTATAGTGCTGCGATTTCTTCACCACTACCTGCCAGAAAAAAACGCAAATAGTTCTTGAGTCCCACGGCACTACTTCTCTAATGCAAAACAGACTTTGTATTTTCACCTCACTGGAAGTGGAAACTTTTGTTTCATGTTAGCAATACTGCTGCTGTTACCACATTCATATCAAACTGATTTTACTGCTGTCTTTGCAGACCACTGGTGTTGCAGTAGGATGTTTGGAAACATACCACAGGAGAGCGAATAGAAGAGAATGATCCGCACTGGTATACCCAAGACTGAGTCCTCCTCGACCTCTGATCCTGTGTGCTTCACGTCCCCTACATGTACAGTTAATTTCTGCCTCTGAATAACATGTCTCTACACATGAAGTTGGGCTCATAAGCCAGTTGAACTCAGCATGAAATCTAAAGGCTGAGTATTATTACTTCAAAAGTTCTGGTGGTAACATTTTCTAACAGCACAGATGCAAGAGCTATACAGAATTGTGTGTACACATGTAAATATCAATAAATACTTACTTCCCTCCTAGCGATAAATGCATCAGGACACAAATCAAAGAGTTTCTTCTATGCTGTTTCTGTGTTAGGGCACAATAAAGAAAAAAAAAAATCAAAGGAGGGTATCAGGCTTCACAAATTTAATAAATTTGTACATAGAGGCAAATGTATACTTTAATTAGATACAGACATAGAGCTGAGTCTGTTCACATATACATATGAGCAGTGTGACTAGGAATTAATTTGTTAAGTTTGGATGCCCTGTCCAGCACAACTGCTGTCTTATTCCTCTAAACAATACACTGAAAAAAACAAATAACATTTCATACCTTTTCACCATTCTGAATAGAACTGCTAATCGGTCTCGGGTAGTTCCCTTCTCTTGTCTTGTAACGTATCATGTTTTCTTTGCATCTCCAAGCAGCACCAAAGTGTTAGATCCATCCAGGCCTGACAGGGCATGCTAAAAGAGACCAAAGGGGTAAACAGGTTATTGCAAAGCCATTAAAGGAATAAAACCACTAAGAAAAGCTTAGAGAGCGTTGAGCTGCAGAGAAATTCTGACTCACCTGCGCAGAGGAAATACCGTGGATCACGCTCTGCCATTTATTTAGCAGAGAGGAGGAGAAAGGAGCAAGAGCGCGCCCCCACTGGTACTGAGGAAGATGCATTTGCCTCAAGTAATTGCGTGCATGAACACCCATAGTGAACATGCACGTATCTGACCCTTGATGGAAGATTCATATAATGCAATATGATGCTTTCTTTGCTGTCTGGATTACTTACTGGATAATAAAATAAACCAGAGTTAGTGTTTCTCTGATGTTCAGGGTTTTTATTAATAATATGCAGTTAGTTTATAAATGCCTCAGTTTATGCTAGTATTTACTTCAATGGAGTTTTGTTAAAAACAGCATATAAACCTATTAATGTAAATTTTATTATATTTCTGCCCTTCCAAAGTGAGATTAAGCCTGGACTTTACTCTGTGAGAATACATTTTTGTGCATATAATCTGCAATAACATGCAACTTTAATAAAAGAAATTGTTGTGAGGGAATTAACATGGTCTCTTTATTTTTTGCAGCATTTTATGTCTCAGTATCATCTTCAACAGTCATGGTATGAATAACGATTGGATATCATCTCTAGTCATATTAATGCCTTTATCTATTAATGTCTAAAGTTCTAGTTTTAAACATACTCTAGGACTCTCAAGGCTTTCATCATCATGAGTTAGGCTGGTTTTCATATGGAAATCCTCATTTCCACTGAATTAAAAGCTGAGTTATAAAAGACATTCCTATAATCCAGTAATGCTCCTATAATCAGTGAGTCTTGTTTCTTGTTTCTAAACCGTGTTTGAACATCACCCCACAGCCTAAAGGTCTGCTTTAGCACAATTGCTGAAACTGTTTGCTTTGGAGATGCTAACAAATTGAACAGAATCAAACTCTTGTAAGTCTAAAAAGCATCCTTGGTGTCTTTTCCGCAGAACAATACTTTGGGTTCCAGCAAAAACATTTATGCAAGCTGAAACTACAAACTTTGTACGTTGCTGCTAATGCTAAATGAAAATTCTTTATTTCAAGAACATCATAAGTGTTTCATCTCATTCAAAAACTATTTCGGGGGCTTCAGTTTCACGATTGTTTGCTGAACGCAGCATGAATTCCAGCTGACCTGACCCTGTGTTTTCTAGTGATCAGTCTATGCAACTGAAACGTTCTTCCTAGCTTTCCCTATTCACAGGCTTCCTTTGGGCTGAGTCAGTGCTGCAGAGACAATTGTTTTTGTATTTCCAGCAGACAAGGAAGCAACTTGACACAACTTCAATTTTCAGAAATACTATGTAAAGTGAGATGCTTGAAGCAGTTGGATCGTGCTACTACCTCTTGAATCACACATATTCCATATATGTACAAACATAGGTTTGTTTAGAATATTGGCTTCGATCTGTGTACCTATGTCAGTTAAGAGTACAGAAGCGTTCACATTCTTTTCTATCATGACTGTGTTGGCAAAAATAACGTGGAAACCTTTACATTGCCAAAAGCTTCCTCTTTTCCTTGAATATGGCTTGCTTTATCTGAGGAACTGTTTTAAAATCAATGCCTGAAGCAGCTGCCAGGGAATTTTCCAGCGAAACTGTACTGCCAGACTCCTAAATGCAGGATAATCTCTAATGTAGGCATGGCCTAACTGATTCTGCTAATTTTAAAATGAGAATCCGTTGGAAAAGTGTAACAGGGCAAAAGAAATAAGAATCTTCTATCTTTTGAAATCCGTGAAAACTAACACAGTAGATCCAAACAAGCAAGATAACAAGCAGTACTGTAACTGTTCCAACATCATGCATGGTCCCAGGGAAAG
>NW_010433726.1:0-7757 GCF_000710305.1 Buceros rhinoceros silvestris | reverse complement strand
GAAAGAGACAGGATTTCTTTCTCTAGGCCCCTGCAAAGCTCTGCCTTCTCAGTACAGGCAGTGGCCACTTTCAGTTAAACGCGTGCCTTGTAAAAGACATTTCTTGTTGTCTCTCTTGTATGTTAGCACTTTTCTTTTGAGAAGTTAACGTATCATAAACAGGCTTCATTAGGTTCTCGTACTTTTTTTCCTTTCCAGAGTTCCAATATTGACCTGCTAGTGGTAACAGAACAGCAATGTCCTTGTGCTGCTGTGTTTACTGAGTCATTTGCACCAATGACCGGAGCCAAGTCTGAGACAAAAAGGAAGTATGTTACAAAATGTGTTATGAACAGAAAAGCCACTGCTTCAAGTTATCAAGACAACACCAAAGCACGTTAATCAAGCATACAGTAAACGATGACGATTTGTTGTTTCATCTGAATGGAAAAATTGGTCCATCTGTTGGTCTTAAAACTTGGAATCAAATCTTAGCAGTTACATGTGCTAAAGAAAACTATGAAGAAAAATCTGTGCGTTCCCTGTGTAAGATGAATACTCCTGAGATTCAGAAGGAGCCTTCCACAGCGCCCTTGTGAAGCTGCTAAATAGAGCAATATGTGGAATCTGAAAGTGATGTCCATTATATTATACCATGTTGTTAACTCACTTTCAGTCCAAATCTACAAAATCCATTCTGTGTAGTTCCTCAGTTCCACGTCTGCATGCAAGAAGTACTCCATTCACAATCCATTGTAGATCCAGGAATTAACATTTTAGTAGCCCAAGAGATGCCACAGCTTGGGTTAAGATGGTAGAACACTGCTCTAAAAATTGCTAATAATTCCTAAAACCACAGTGCTCATGAATGGGGTATTTCTGGAGTAACTCAACCTTTAAAGAAAGCGGGATTAGTTTAAGTCTGTGGAACCAGCACTATCAACTAGATCACCCTTATCCTCCTGATCACTGAATCCTTCAAGGAACTCATAATGGGTTTGTGAAATGTGCCATCTACAAAAGCAATACTGATTCTTCTGCCAAACGTAGTTACCATGTACCTACCAATTTTGGTTTTATAGATTGTTCACAGTTTGCCCAGTCAAGTCCAGCTTAATAGCCTGTATATCTGTCCAGTCTCCTAGCATCCTTATTTTAAAATCACCATCACGTTCCAGCTTCTGATCCTCATAACCTTTTTAACCACAGGGCTGGCTATGCCTCCCGGGAGCCTGGCAACCAAAGAAGGCGAGAATCTTCTGGTTGCACCAATTTTTTATCTCCTGCAACAGCCCTCCAAGTGACTTGAGATGCACGAGCCAAAGGAATTTAGTGTACTGTTACATGGAGAATAGCCTCCGGGTGTAAGACAGCCATAGTCTTCTTTGAGCAGAGAAGGGAACAAAGCAGTCTAACACAGAAATGTCTATTTTCCCTGCTGTTTCTAAGCTCCTAAAATGCACACAAATAATCTTGACACAGGTACAACATCAGATACAACAAAGCAAGGAGATCTGCCTCATTTACAGCAATGAAGCTACACCTACTTCAGACATTTATGAAAAGTAGATACGTCGTCTTGCCTTTCCAGACTGAGTTTATAGGATGGCCAGTTAGTCAGAAACATCTTGCCAACTGAAAAGATCTGACATGGAGTCCTTTCAGAGGCAGTAAATTCAAGATCCCATAGTACTAAATTTAGCTTGTAAACCATCCTTTACAAACTATCACTATCGTATTTGCTTGGAACGAAATCATATTGTGTGGCTCCCACCCATTAAACTGGGTGCAGTGATGCAAAGCAGCTCTGAAAGGGGTAAAGCAGTGGCGAATTCTTATGAGAAGGAAATATGGCCAGTGCAAGGTGCTACCAAGATCTGAAAAGGTGCAGCTGAAATTACCGACCCCACCTGTCAGCAGCCTGTGTACTCACTGCTCTAAGGGCTGGCAGCCACAGAAGGAGGGGGGAGACCTAGAGGCAGTACAGAGCCATTTTTGCCTTCCTTGCTGGTGTTACAGATCAAATGCATCTCCAGAGAAATGATCACAGCTGCCACGGCCTGCCTGCCTTATGCAGTGTGGAGTACATTAGGGAAAATTTGTCATCCGCACAAACCTAGGACAGCCACAGGAAAAAAATCCAAAAGGGACAATTGAGTGAAAATTAAAACCACAAATCATTAATACCCTGAACATAGATTTTTTTTTTTTTGCATGTGGTTTTAACACTGCAGCGTTCTGTTTGGAATTCACTATTTTATTGCAAATAAAGCCTCTGACCCCTTTAAAAATAATTTCTTTAATCTTCAGGGGAAGAGTATATAAACATCTTGACTAATAACAAATTTCTAGGACTTTGAGTGTTTTCAGTTGGATATTTTAATGTGACTGTACAAAACTAATAGCACTTACTACTCTCTACAGCAGCCTGCTTTGCTGGGGGAGTCACTTTGGCAGTTCTCTTCTTTTTTTTTCCCATATCCCTCTCCTTTCAGAGGCCCCCTCGCCGTGATGACCCATCCATTTGGCTAAGGGCTGTGTGCAGCTGCATCTGAAAGAAGCCAACTGTATTCTTGGGTCAGCTGGAGAAGTCTGCTGGATTAAAACTGTGGGTATATGTAGTGCGTCTAACACCCCTAACTTAGGGGAGGGAGGACTTAGGCCTTACCTCAGGTTTTAGCAGAGGTGCAAGACAGATCAACCAGTTATATAGCAAGTCCTCAATAGCTACAGGCAATTCGATGCATAAAAAAATTTAAGGAATTTCTCCTGCATGTTTAGAACCATAGTACTTTGATAACATGCATTCATAAAAGACTATAACTTCTCATCATCTGTTATATTGAAAGGAGGATGATGACCTGGCACACTTCAGCTCCGTGGCTCTGCTGGCCTGTAGATGGCATGCGTGAAAACAAAGTGTTTCCTGATACTTAATACTTCCCACGTATAGTTACCCTTCAGAAATTAAATCCTCCTAAAATATGACACAAACTTTGCTATTGTTGCAAATTGAAAATGAATGTTGGCCAAAGCTTACCATTCTTAGAGAAATCTCAGGCTGAATAGCTGATTACCCTGCATAAATCTTGGCAGTGCCAGGTTACCTATTTATAGGAAAAGCAAGAGATTTTATTTTACGAGAATTAACACGAGGAGGGAGGCTTCAGCGACTTAGGTGACCAGTACCAAAGGGTAAAAAAAAAAATCCCTTTAAGGTTTGTGCACATATTCTTTGTATTTCCACTATCCCCAGCTCTACGCTAGAGGCTTTCATTATTTTTTTTAAAACAAGAAAACCTACCAGAGTTCACAGCTGTAAAGTGAGGCATTGGTAATTAAGGTTCAATTATAAAGAGCAGATCTGACTTACGCTGTAGCTAGAACATACATCAATAGTAACACCTCAAAATTCCAAGGTACAACAAATGGCATAAACCTGAAATTAAAATTAGCGTAGGCTTACGTCTAGGGCCTTGATGAACCCTTTTGACCGGTGCTGTCGCATTACAAGAGGGTGAGGACTGTAGTACTGCCGAGGTGTATGATGTATTACCAAGTATGATGCTTAACCAGTGTTTTTCATTAGAACTGTATCATTAATTATGATTGTAAATCACTGCAGCAGGAAGCATTCAGCTTTCACTAGTGTCACATACATCCAGGACACTGTATTAAATGGGTTTACTGGTGATAAGTAGGCACTGAATCCCCAGAACACTGTAGTTTTTGCATACATCTAAACAAAAGGTTTCACTGCAAAGGAAGGAAGGAATGCAGCCTTGTATTTTGTGAACAAACGTTTGTTACTACCCCATCCTCAGCTTATCTGTATTTTAATATCTATAATGCAAATTTAATCTTTCGTATTTGTGCATCACTAAAATAACAGTTAATATTTAGCACTAGTCTGCAACAGACAAGGAAGCAAAATCTGTGCCCTGAAACACAGAAAATCAAGGATAAATGTTAGCAAAGACAAGAGCAGACTTGTCAGGTGAAGCTGGGCAATGCTATAACAGTGTGCACTCCAGGAGTCCGCAGGTACATCACTTGGCAGGCTTAGGCTTTCAGAACAGATTTCAAGGTAAAGAAAAACGGTACTCTCTTGGAAAGCTCAGGACACTCCAGCTTCCCAGGAAGCACAGCATTCACCTGCGAACAGATGATTAGGTGTGAAGTTGACTAACTATCACAGAGGTCTGTATTTATGGACGAAGCCCAGGCAGGAATAACTGCTAACGTCAGATGAGCAGAGGTGGCGTATCAGGAGAGAAGAGGTATTTAGCAATATTTGGATAACAAGCATGAATTAGATTCAAAGGAAGTGGAAACAACAGATTGACATGATTAAAGTGACAGTGAACAGCGAAATACACAGAATGTTAGGCAAGACCCAAGACATCTTGAAAAGCCTAGTATTGAGTAATTGAACAACCCTCTGAACTCTTACCCAGGGTAAAGATAGAGCTAGACTCCTTTATCTTCTCAATAGCATGGTCTAACCCCACTTCAGGGCAAGTTCCAGCAATTTCCATAGGTTTCCTTCCTGATGTAGATGTTGTGCCATATCAACCCCAAAATCACATTTCACAAAGATCTAACCATGGCCTAAATGCAAAGCTATTAAATGAGCATGTTGGTCAAAACAACAGTTCCATTAAAAGAATCCCAAAATAAATTGTTAATTTGCTGTAAATTCACATGTAGTTTGTTTGGGAAGGCAAACTGCATTATTCTGCAGTTCATTAAAGTTTACTTTAACATGCTACGAAGCTGATGTAGCAATGGTTCAACAGTTCAGTATTGCATTGCTTTTTGTTTTGTTTTACAGCTTCAGCATCCCACTTGGCATAAAAATCATACATTTTAAACAGGCGTTCAGCTATGCCTTTGAGAAAACCTTGGTTTTCAGCCATTTTTAAACAATTTTTATTCTCCTCCCTAAACTACCTTAACATTTTTCCCTAGCAAAACAAAGATGTCCTTTGTTTAAATAACGTCTCCTGTCTAGCTTGTTATGAAACAGCACATTTCCCGTTTCCTCAAAGTCAGTTGCTGGGCGAGATCCTTCAGTGAAGGCCATTCAGCATTTTATAAGCTCTTAACTTACATTGCTGGTTTTACGAGTAAATGACGTTGTTGTTGTTGCTTTTTCTTAGCTTCTAAGGTTCCGTTGCCAGATTTCGTGTACTAGGAACTGTTTACATGCAGAACGTGTAGAACTCGGGCAAAGTTATGTAAGTTCTCCTACGGTGTAAGACCACCACTCTGATCTGAAGGAATCAACTCTCTCAAGGCCAGTAGTTTCATTTCAGTGCCACTGTGTGAGTGCCAGTTAATGCCCAGTACACCATGCTTGTGACCAGCTGGAGTTGAACTGCCTACATGTTCCGTGAAGTGCCGTATGGAAGTGCTTGAGCTATGGGTAAAGGAGCTACTAAAAGCAGGGTAAAAATGAAGAAGGACTGTCCTAGCACATACATACTGCTTGCTGGATATCTCCGTACAGCTCCCCATTGCGTAACCCAGCCATAGTCTGATTTCTTTGCTATCCTTGGCACTCGGGGAGTTCATTTGTGAAATCCTAATCCTAGAAAACCCACCAGACATCTATCCAGTCATCATGTTTTTTCATTACTTACTACCATTATGAGCAAAATCTTGTCACACAGCCAGTCCAGTCATCCAAGCTCCTACAACATCTTACTTCTAAAAGTTTCCAAAGTGGATACCCTAGTCTTATTTCACACAGAAAAAGAGACAAACTAGTGGTATTTCCTCACCGCATCACAGTGCATGTCATGGTATCTCCACCCAGAGGAAGCAATCAAGGCACCCACAACTGTCGAGAAGAAATCTTTCTGCACTCAAGGCTCGGGCAGAGCAATTGTTCGGGATTTTAGTAACAGTCATATCTGCTTCACCTACAGCTGTCAGCGTCAGTCCCTGCAATTTAAACACCACATAAGGCAAAGAAAAATCAAATTCATGTTTCAAGAAATTATATCATTCCTAAAATATTAAATGACTGAAACAAAATCGAATAAAAGTTCATTCAAGCACCCAGTTATCTGAAGATCATTACTTGTGAACATTATTAGGTTTGGTCATGTCAGAAGATACACTTCAGGAGTTTTTGCTGAAAGGTTATACGGGCATAATAGGAGCTGAAATAATTTGTTATTTTGCAGGACAAGACCCTTGCTCTCTTATTTCTTTCCAGAACTGGTCCACGGTTATAGCAATGGCTAGGATTACATATACCTCTGACGAGATAAATATCCACAGCTTATTTTACAGCACTGCTGCTGGCTAAATGCTTTGGATCTCTGCAGTGTGGTTTGAGGGATCTTGCAGAGTCTTGCAGACTTGGTACAGAATTTCTGTAGGGCTAAACATTCTGCAGAGTGCTTTGTTAATTCCTCATAATTTATGCCAAGTTTTTCAGCTAACATGCCAGACTGCATCATGGAGAGTGTTGGGCTAGATGTGCATGCAAAACCTTGTATTTATGTCTGATGAAGAGGTTCAAGAATTGCTCCCTTGGTGCTATTACCATAATTGCAGAGTCCTGTCACACCAAGACTGCACACTAATCCAGGGGTGTAGCTTGGACCCAGTGTGAGATTTATCCTACTGGCCATGGATGATGTCAGCAAGCCAGCATTCAACCAGTGGTGCCCAAACAGAAATGGTGCCGAGTTCAGCCACCTGGAAGCAAGCACAGCTGCTCTAACACTGCATTGACATTAGCACTAAAATATTTTTAATGCTGAAGTACTAGAAAGTTAAGACAGGCTACAGACACAGAGTAAAACCACCAGTGACTGGTTCCTTGGAAATTGGTTTAGCTGAAACAAAGATCCACCTTTTGCAGAAAAAGAGAAAAACATAGGAATATTTTTGGAAAGAATTCTCAGAAACGGAAGCACCTATCATACTCCATGACTCACTCTATTTCAGCCTTGTTAATTATGGAAAAACTAAAGCAGTTTGATATATAATTGCTTTGTAGTAGCAAATAGGACAGAGAAATTATTCAGAATACAAAGCTTCAATAGCTGTATATCATCAAAGTAGGAAATAATCGATACAGAGAGACCTAAGAGACCTCTTACAATTCCTCTAGCCACTAGCTGCTCACGTTAGAATCTTAGGAATAATGTTCTATGGAACCAAAGTTATAATCTTCGATAAACACTCCCGAGCAAATCCAGCATAAGAGATCCTTAAGATCAGAATCAACATCTCTCCTACTCACACATAGTGAGTTAATTTTAAATAAAGAATTGTCTTTTAAACTGTATCACCAAGTGAGTTGCAAGTATGATCCAAAACAATAGTCAGAAAAAATCCATGATGCTGAAATCATAACAAATACAGCCATTCCACAACATTCTTAGAACATTCAGAAAGGCCAAAGCCCATGTGTTGGCCAGTACCTTCAAGAAATATTTATGGGCTTCTCAGAAGTCTAAGTCCAAAACCTGAAGCCCGACAGAAGGGGAGCTGTCATATAAGGCTATTAACAATGCTGAGATGGAGCGAGTTTCTGTACACTGTATCCTGAGGAGACTTGGGGTTAAACATAAGAGCTGTATTGATGTGCCTTGTAGTACAGCCTGTGGAAAAGATGCAGTGTAACAAGAAGCAACCTAACAAACTTCCCAGAACACATCTCAAGTACTCATTTTTAAGACAATTGAAAAAAATACTCTCTTCAGTGATATTACACCTTTTAAGATGGAGCATTTTATTTTTTTATATTTATAAAG
>NW_010433725.1:9788-11769 GCF_000710305.1 Buceros rhinoceros silvestris | reverse complement strand
GGCTGCTCCCTCAAGCCTCCCCAGCGGGACGGGGCAGAGAAAGCATGAAACACTTGTGGGTTAGAAGAGGAACTGGATGTCTATAGGGTTCACATCGAAAACATCTCCGGAAAAAATGCAAACTGCAGCCCCTGGCAGCTCCGGGCATCCCTCCTCCTCCTCGTGCCTCCCTGCTCGGCTCTGCCGGGACTCCACAGCTCTCCCACGGCTGAGACTGTTCATCCTGTCCCTGCAAGCCCAAAATCCCCCAAGGACCCAGCGCTGGTACTTTGCTTTCTCCTCCCGCTCCTTGGAGCCAGAGCCTGGTGTGGGCTCAGAGCGGAGGCAGAGCCGCGGGTGGCGAGGGCAGGGGGAAACACGGAGGTTTCTGTTGGTTTCCCCTCGCTCTCCCCTTCTCCCCCAGCACCACGATATTGTTTCACACCTGGCAACGTTCATGGACTTGGCTTCTCTATTTGTGCACGAGGACTTAAGTAACGCACTCCCCAGAGGTACAGAGCTTCCCTTGGCCCCACGGTGCTGGGGAGGCCAGAGCAGAGCCCGTGGTGATGGGCTGTATCAGCTTCCTCATGTCCTTCAAGGCTCTGCGCACGTTAAGCCCGTCCTCCTGGCAAAGCTCCTGTGAAGTGTTTATTTGTGACTGTGTTAACAAACATGCTCGCAGAACATGTTGTGTGTTTAGACGTGAGCATGCCACCCTCTCCCTGCCTCCCCGGGGCCGAGCCCGTGGGCGATGCAGAGCTGGGGCTCACTGCTGACAAAACCAGCTGCTGGTGCTGTGCCCACACACACCACCATGACCAGGAACCCCAAGCACGAGGCCACCCTGCCTGCCATCCCCACCAACCACCAAACTGGCCAGAAACCTCCCACCAGCAGCTCCTTCCTGGAGGCTCCCAGCTCGCTGTCCTGGAGCAGGGCTGCAGTCAAGGGAAGGGTCTGACCATGATCTCTCGTACAGCCCTGATGTCCTGCAGCCGCTGGGACAGGCCACAGGGGCTTCAGGGATCCCATTCAGCTCTGTAAGCACCCATCATAGGGGTGACACTGGTCTCAGGCCACCCTGAGGGCAGACACCCATGGAGCGGAGCTTGCATACCCCACTTCCATGGCCACCCTTGATGGCTCTGAGCCCATCCCCATCCCCACCTCCCTTGCCTGCCCCATCCATCTCAGCTGGTGGGTGCCAACAGTACTTCTGGGACTGAAAGAGTGCCTTGGGGATGTGGTGCTTCTCCCCTGCCAGAACAAACTCACCCTGAATATACACTATTTTAAACTCTCACTTGCCAGTCTGTGGGGGAAACCTGCCTCACTGTGTCTGGGTCCAGCCCCATCCAATCCCTCATGTCCCAGCGTCTGTGTTCAGCATCTCCAGGGAGCCATGACTGGAACCACGTCTGGTCTCTCAAGATCCAGTAAAGGGAGATTAACTGCAGCAACTGGAAGACTGTTAGTGAGACACCAGCTGGGAGTGCTTGAGGGTCTGTGGAAGCATAGCTGGCTGTCCTCAGCCCCACAGATCCCCTGTGACCCGCTCGCTGCCCGTGACGTGTTTCCATCGTGCCAGCCCAGTGGGAGCCCAGCTGGGCAGCACCTGTGCTGCCATCAACGCCTGCACATCTGCCGGTGATGGCAGTGACGGCAGTGAGTCACCTGATGGCTCAAAAATGCTGGTGGACTCAGGGAACCTCCCAAAGGTGCTGGGAGATACAGTGGGGGCAGCTGCGGGTACTGGGAATCGGCCTCTGCTCAGTAAAGGGGAGGTGAGGAGGGACCACCCCGTGTGCTGAGGGATGCGCCACGATGGAGAGCAGCTCGGGGTGAGTCCTTCCCAGGAGAAAGGGGTGGGAAAGTTGGGGACCTGCTGCACTTGGTGCTGCAAAGCCGCCTGCGCACACTGCCAGCGCCACCCGCGCGAGGCTCAGTGCTGTCACCCCCATATCGCTGCTGAGGACACTGGCTGGGGGCAGGGGGCCAC
>NW_010433725.1:9202-9697 GCF_000710305.1 Buceros rhinoceros silvestris | reverse complement strand
GGGAGCGGGGGGCAGCCGGTGCCTGCTCTCAGCCACTTCTTCATCCCGGTGGGACTGGGATTGCCCGTTGCCCTTTACGGCACCGTGCCCGCCTGCACGAAGCTGTTGGCCAGGCACCAGCTGGGAAGTACCTGGCTCATCACCCCAGCCCGGGGGGCTGCTGGGGCGAGCTGTGCCCTGTCCTGCTGCAGGGCTCTGCGTGCTTCCCGGCCCATTTAAGGCCATGCCCGCTAACGACTCCAGCAGCCCTGAGGAAGCATCGCAGGGAGCAGGTCCCTGAAGCTTTTCAGGTGTTACCACCCCCGCTCTTGCAGGCATCACCTTTGCTTTTGGTCCCAGACCTTCCCCCTGGCTCCCCGCAGCCTCTGGCAAAGCAAACTCATGCCTTGGATGCCCGTTTTGTTAGGATTTTCCCTTCCCAGCCCAGCAGCACAGTCTCACAGCTGCGCTTCCTGCTTGTGAATCTTGTACCCACCATTTTCATATCGGGGACAG
>NW_010433725.1:3442-8640 GCF_000710305.1 Buceros rhinoceros silvestris | reverse complement strand
CGGTGGGGCTTCTCCCACCTCTCAGGGCAACCTGGACTCAGCATCAACAATTTCTCCCTTCTCTCTAGTCTGAATCTCCCTGTTACAATGGGTCCTGCTAAAAGACTCCCCATATAGCAGGGTTATCCCCATATAGCTTCACATATAGCAGGGATGGGACACAGCAGTGCTTGTTGGCTACGAGGGTTTCACAAGTGCCCAAACCTTTAGGGCTGCCTGTTCCCACGAAACCATAAACCCTCCTGCATCTCTCCCCCCAAACCTGCAGCACTGCAGCCCCAGCAATGAGCCAGCACCCGGCCAGCCTGAGGGACTCTGCTGTTTTTGGTGCTGCGCAGCACTGCGAGGTGTCTATCGAATGGGTCGAATGTGCTGGGAGGAGTGTTTCTGCCTTCACGGCACAGCGCTGTTTCCCCACAGCCCAGAACAGCAGCAGCTTGACGCAGCCTGGCCCCCGTCAGACCCAGCCTGGCCCCCGTCAGACCCAGCCGGCTCCGTCCTGCTCGCAGGTGGTTGCTTCAGCCCAAACTGGCCAATTCTTGCTGCTTTTCCTCCTCTTGCTTCGAAGGAGGGAGAGAAGAACAAAGCAGCCCTCGGGGTGAAGTTACCTTCTTAATTAACGAGGCTGAGAGCTCTGCAGATCCTGTGCAGAATGACAGAAAAATAAGGAAAACTGGGCAAAACCAGAAAGAATTGGATCCAATTGTCAGACCAATTAACCTAGATCTGCGCTTCCCTCTGGATGAATATCTCGTTATTATGTAATTGCTCAGGCCCAGCTCCTGATTGAGAGAAATTAAAATCAGACACTGAACAAGGCAACCTGGTGTGGAGAGACAGGATGCGGGAGCTGCCCGGGGAAGGCATCTGTGAGGCAAAACTGAGCCTGAGTTGTGCTGGGCCAGCAGGAGCCTCAACTTAGAGCATCTTGCTGAAATCACCATCATCTGGACCGTTCGCACCATCCTGGACCGCAAATGTGGCCAGGCTGGAGAGCAGGCAGGACACTCGGGTGTAGCCAAGCACTTCAGCATCTGTGTAATTGCGGTGTAGCTGCAAGTCCGGCTCAGCGCAGCAAGGGGTTTAAGCCGGATACCTCGTGTGCTCGGACAGGGACAAAGCGACTCAGGAGCCCTCCTGTCTGGCAAAGAAATAAAATTATTGTAAGCCCTGCTTGACCCTCTCCTCCATGCTCTGTGTCAGGACTCATCTGCCCAGAGAGGAGGAAAAATTCCATCATTACAGGCTTTTAAATCTATACCTAATAAAAAAAGCCCCTAATCCTAACAAATCAGCCTGAGAAAACGGGACGGTGCCGTAGCTGCGCAGGTTGTCCATCTGCGGGGTGGTTGAGTTCACACGCAGTGGGAAATCGAAATGCAGCATTTGGGGAAGGGCTGCAGGTTCCAGTATTGGCTTAAGAGTCGACACACATGTTTTTCTGCTGCCGAAGTGGAAGGGGATCTTCTTGCGGGAGGGTTGGCCTTTCTCATCCCCCATGTTTCCATCTACCTCATTTCCCACCTGCAAGTTATCGGTGGAGAGAGGGAAAGCTGCAGACAAGGCTTTGACCAACACGACTTTAAACTCTCACTTGCCAGTCTGTGGGGGAAACCTGCCTCACTGTGTCTGGGTCCAGCCCCATCCAATCCCTCATGTCCCAGTGTCTGTGTTCAGCATCTCCAGGGAGCCACGACTGGAGCCGCGTCTGGTCTCTCGAGATCCGGTAAAGGGAGATTAACAGCAGCAACTGGAAGGCTGTTAGTGAGACACCATCACTATTGTTGATGTGATCCCAGGACGTTTTGAGGTGCTGCTCTTGCATCTGGCTCACGCTGGTGTTCAACTCGGTTCCAGCCCCTTGGTCGAGCCCCCAGACTTAACAAAACCCTACTGCAGCGTGTTGCAGGGGTGTTGTCTGCTGTGTGATACAAAGTAGGTAACTCTAAAGACAAAAAGCACTGGGTGCCCTAAATGAAGCAGTTTTAGCTTATCCTGGTACCAGGCATCCTCAGCTGCTCTGTCCAGTGCCTACAAGTCCCCAGAGCCAGGACAGCCACCCCTCAGGGCTGAATCCTGGGTGCAGCTTTAACCCTCCTGGCTCATCCCACTCATTCTTGGCCACTGCTTTCATTTTTGCTGATAAACTGAGTATCCCAAGAGGTCATAAAAACTGCCACAGGTCAAGCAGAGACCAGCAAAGGGAGAGAGGAGCCCAACCAAACCGCCCATCCCCAGCTGGCAAACCCCAAAAGCTCCAGCAACACAACACGTCTTCGGAAAAAACCTCCAGTGCTCTGGCTGCACCTCGTGTATTTATTGACATGGAAAGCAGCTGCCCTGTGTTTTCCAGCTCCTCGCCCAGGGCACAACCCACAACCACCAACACCGTTCACAACATCCCTCTCCCAGACACTTGTCATGTGCTGCACTCCGAGAAGGTCTGAAGGGCTGTGCGCGCTCGGTCGGTTTTATCCGATGCTGAAATGGGCTTAGGATTTTCCTGCGAATGCCCCAGGATTAAATTAGAGAGGATTTAAGCAGATGGTTGGTTCTCTGCTCTTCGTAGTTGGCAAAATGGGAACCATATCGCTGAACTGTCTACCAGCACTAATTAATGTTTGTAAAGCGCTCTGCTCTGCAAACTGCTGCCTACGTGCTAAGTGCTATCATTAGTATTATTACTAAGCTATTTATGCCTGATCCAGTGCTTTCTCTTCCTTGTCCCAAAGGGCTTTTCCTCTTCCCTGTGCAGATACAATGAGGCTGGGAAGAGCAATCGGCCCTCTCAGGCTCTGGCTGGCTCTAGCCCAGGCTCAGATCCTCGTTCTGCCAACAAAACCTTCCAGATGTGCCAGCACCCCCAGGCTGGACCCACCGACAATGTGGTGAGGGCAGACCAGGAGGTTCTGCCCAGAGACGGGCTTAGTGTCATCGTGCCCAGCCATGGGTGAGACAGTTGTCTCGCTGCCTCTCCTGATTGCAAGCTGGACACGATGCTGCCTCCCTGCCTCATTCGTGTTCCCACGGGGAAAAGCTTTTTGTGCTCATAGGGACTATTTGCATCCCTCTGTGTCAGCACACAGCAAAGGGCTTTGCAAGAGAAGGGTGGGATTGCTCATGCTTCATAATGATCTACGAGGAGACCAAGGCATGGAGATTCAGGGTTGGATGAGCTCAGCTGTGGGCCATGATGGGCCCTTGTCTCTGTGCAACAACTGGGCAGTGACGTCTGCTGCCACCAGCAGATGGGGTGACGCATTCCCTACGAATAACCATCCTTGCGAGATCATATTCTGCAAAACCGCAGGACAGCTTCTCCTCTCCCTGCTCAGTGAAGCCTTCCTGGGAGAAGCAGCTCGCTAGAAATCACAGCTGCTGCCTCCAGAACGTGGTGAGAGGGCAACGATCCGCTCGTGGATGCATGGAGCATCGAATGCTCCCCGCAGCCTCCACCGAAACTCAGAGCACAAGAACTTTACCCCAATCAATGTTCTCGAGACCCTGCTGTGAAATCCTTTGCTCCATTAACCTAACCAGGCGTTTCTGAGCATCCCCGTGACAGCTTTTTGATACCAGAGTGGTTTTCATGACTCATCAGGAAACAAACCGCCCAGAAACTGGGGCAGCATCCGAGAGGGACCGATGGGAACAGAGCACTGAGCCGGGTACCCAATCTGCTGCAGGGACACAGTGGGCAGCACCCTCAGCCCTGCCAACTCGGGGTGAGGAGGGCACCTTCACCACCAAGATGCCTGGGCTGAGGACCAATGCCCTCATTCTGACGGGAGGTTGAGAACACAAATCATCCTCTATTTCTTCCCCATAGCAAGTGCATGAGACGAAACGGGGCTCAGAAAGCCGGGTGCGGGATGCAGGCAGAGCCGGCAGCTCCCGGAGCGGGAGCAGAGCTCACTCCAGCCAGGGCAGGAGCCGGCACAAGTAACGCCGCCCTGCTGTCACCCTGGGTAGGGGCGCATTTGCTTTGCAAAGATTGTTTGGGCCAAACAAAACGTAGCAATAAAACCAGCTCCGGCCAGCATGCGATCAACATTTTCTGCGTGGTTTGAATGATCCATGACTTTTGACCCAAGATTAAATCTAGTGTGTAACTGGTGGTTATATATTGAGTCATATGAGCGGGCTAATCGCAGGAACCCCGTGTTCTCCAAACAGCCTCGCTGGGGCCACTGCAAACCACTCACGTTTTCCAGCCCAAGCACCCTGCGGCTTTTGCACCATCCTTTTAATTCAAGACTTACAAAGCATTTTTTCTCTCCCCACCAGCATCTCAAGCCCAGAACAAAACAAACCCAGCAACGCCGCAAGCAGCCGGCCCAAGGAAGCCAGATTCCCCATGACGTTTTGCTGCTCGGTCTCCTGCTGCAGCGTTTTTCTCAGCAGGAGCTGCCTCTGCTCTCCTCTCGATAGGCAAGTCTCCTGATGTGCATAGAAATAGCCTTTTGACTTCTGCGTCTGTGTACAATTTGGGTTAAAATGAGTACTGGAGTTGAAAAATATTAGCAGGGGGTGAGCGGCAGGTAAATGGGCTCTCCCAGGGTGCGATGCCTGCCTCGATACCTGCTGGGAAGGCAGAAGGGCTTGGCACAGCCTGGCCCTGGCTCTCCTCGAACTCATTTTTAGCTGTTTGCACCTCCCTTCCCTCTCCTGAGGGCTGCGGGAGGCTGAACTGATTCACCTCTCCCGGAGTGCTCAGGTAAGAGCTGTAAAAGGCTGTTATCAGCATCAGCAATCGGGTAATACTGCTGCGAGTACAGTCCCGCGGGCTCACCGAGGTGTTTCCCAGCACCAGGGACTG
The DNA here is from genome assembly GCF_000710305.1 of Buceros rhinoceros silvestris. NCBI lineage: Eukaryota > Metazoa > Chordata > Aves > Bucerotiformes > Bucerotidae > Buceros > Buceros rhinoceros. The sequence goes on along the minus strand of NW_010433725.1, from coordinate 3,821 downwards.
GGACAGGGCTGGCACAGCCCCAGTGTGCTGCAGCCCTTTGCCTTCCCTCTGCCCGGCCAGCTTGGGCATTGGGGCCAGCCTGGGCACCTGGGGAGGACCCCAAATGGGGCTGATCTGGGGTCTTCCCAGGTCCCTAAAAGGCTCCAGCTAGTGGGAAGTGTGTTGGAAGGAGTTTGTGATATGCAGGGGATCCCCACGGACCCCCCCACACCAGGTCGGCAGCAGGGACCTCACAGGAGCGTGGCAGCGAGGGATGCAGGGTGAGGGTCCTACTGGGGAAAGACACACCGCTCTTTGCAGCAATGATAAACTAAGGCTAATTCACCTCTTTTTGCTCCTGCAAGAACTCATTGGCTGGTAAAAACCCAACGGGAAGAGC
>NW_010433725.1:2677-3342 GCF_000710305.1 Buceros rhinoceros silvestris | reverse complement strand
CGGCACGGGCTGGTTCTGTGTCCGGCCATACTGGCACAGAGCTGCTCAAGGAGCATTTCATCACCAAAGGCTCTCTGGAAGCCCAGCCACTGTCCCTGACTGTCCCAGGAGGGATACTGGTCATACTGGAGGTGGGGCACACCTCCACCCTGGGTTCAGAGGGGGACAGTCCCCTCCTGATGGACCCAGCACCCTCCTGAGATGCCCTGGAGGATGGGGGTCCCCAGCAGTCCCCAGTCAGCACCAGTTTTGGTGTGATCCCACACGCCCCAGCAGTCCGGGTGTCCCCCAGCTGATGGCAGCCCCCAACTCTGCACACCAACCCCACCACAGGGACCTCCCTCTGTTCCCTCGTGTCCTGTCCCACCCGCCCAGCAGGATGCCCAGTTCCTCGCTGGTCTGAACTGGTGCAGGCATCAGCCCTGGGCTTTCACCTGCTCTCAGCCAAGGTGGTTCTGCATCGCTTTGCAGCGAAAATAAAGAAACAGCTGGAGGGGGGAAAGCTGTGGTTAGTAAACAGAGCTGAGCAGCCACAGACCTCTCACCCAGGAGAGGAGAAGGGCAAAGAAAGCGGAGCTGCCTGGGGGCGCCCACGGTTGGATTTCGACACCCTGCAGAAGATGTGATGCTTTTACTTTGTCGCCTGGCTCCCAACCCTCCCCGTG
>NW_010433725.1:310-2519 GCF_000710305.1 Buceros rhinoceros silvestris | reverse complement strand
CTGCCCCGGGTGCGGCGGCGGCAGCGGGGGCGGCTGTTTGGTCTGGCCGCAGAGCCCCGCGCTGATAAGGAGGAGCCGGGCGGGAAGGGAGCGGTGGCGGCTGAGGGCCAAGGGGAAGTGGTTGGAGTTTGGGGTCGGGTCTTGGGGCTTTGAGGGCGAAGGTGCAAGGAGAAGAGGTGCCTGGGAGGTGTCCCCAGGCCCCTGTTACTCGTTAGCCCCTGATTTCCACGGCCCCTCTGCTTTGCTTTACTGCTCAGCTGATTTCCCGGAGTCCAACACCGCCTCTGCTGCCACTCTGCCCAGTCTGCATTACCTTTGGGTCACCCGGTGTCCCTTCTGGCAGTGCCAGCTCCCACCATGTCCCTCCTGGAGGGGGGCAGAGGAGCAAACCCCTGAACTAGAAGCAAACATTTGTATTTTAAAATCTCATGCCTGTTTTCTCCCCAGGAGGGTGGCTGGTGACTCTGACCCTGTCACCCATCCTGTGGATGTCACCACTGTCCTCAGGAGACACTTGTCTGTCCCAAGGTCTTTGCTCCACGCAACCAGTAAGGTCACACCAGGACACTGCTGGTCTTGGATTCCTTTGGTGTCGGCTGTGACAGCTCCATCCCAGCATAAATCACAGCAAGATACAAATCCCGGTTCAGCCTGAGGCAGCAAAACCAAAGATCATGTTTTTCACACGGCCGATAGGGCCCGCAGGTGCGAACAGGAGCCCGGAGCACAGGGGTGCCGGCACCACAGCACCAGCCCAGTTGGACTGGTTCGGGGTACAAACCTTTGGCAGGGCAGATGCTCCCAGCCAGCTCCGGTCCCTGGCCCGGCTCCTGCGTGAGTCCTCGTGCCAGCACAAGGAAAAGGACTGATCAGGGCCATGGCGGTGCAGGGCAGAACATGCAGCATTTGGGGGTTCGAGGCAATGCGGGGTCTTCAGTGACCCCTCCAGTGCTGCAGAGGGGCTGTGGCCAAAGGGGACAGGGATGGAGCTGCCCCGGCAGCGTCCCCACTCCTTCCCCATGCTTTACCAACCCTCCTGTTCCCAGCTCCATAGTGGCTCCTGGCTCGTAGGTACCTGTTCCCACCCTGCCCTGGCTGAGCTCTGCCGGCAGAAGGATTTGGGGAGTTTTGGGGAGAGTCTGAACCAAGCACGACACACAAAGAGCCTCACACCAGCTTTCTGCGGCACAGGCAGTTGAGAAGGGGCTTTATCTTTCCCAGTGAACTCCTCAAGTCCCCACTGCTGAGGTTACCTGGAGCAGCCTCTGCACCGCTGGCGATGGCTGCGCGTACTGACACGGCAGGGCCCGTGTCATTTCTCACCACTGGCCGGCTCCGCAATCTCTTCAATGGAAACCCAGCAGATTATTTCTCCATTTGAGGGTGTAGGAGGTTGATAACGAGCGGGACTGGGAAGCAGAGAGTCACTGAGCTTTCTGTCCTTGGGGCTGCTCCGGGGCAGGCGGTGGGTGACAGCAAGGTGCCAGGTCCCTGCCAGCTATCAGGGGATGCGATGATTTGGTTTTTCTTCTGGAAATAGCCCTTTCCACACCAGATGGAAAAATACCCTCAGGATCTGCTGCCAGATCGTCTCATGGTCACTCTGCTGAGCAGCAAACCGGTGCCAGCCCTGTGCACCCCAAGGGCATCTCCCTAATTTTGGTGGTACAGGGTCATATTGTCCCTAATTCCTGTGACTTGAAGGTCCCTGGGTAAGGACCAGCCGACCCTGCTCGTGGCTGGACGAGGAGCTCAACCCCATTTGCCCCCATGCGATGGGCATAATCATGGCCTTGCTGGAAGCCACAGCTGCTCCTTGCCCTCCTGTTCCCAGCTGCATGGTCTGGGGTCACTGGCCAGGAGCTGCTTGGTGGCCATGAGCTGGGTTTTAGGGATGAGACAAGGTGGGGGGACCCGCATTCCTCGTACACTGGTTTTCTAGTTGAGTGCCCCGTGCCACCGAGGGCAACAGTCACACTTCGCACTGGCCAGTGGCACAAACTCCCTGACCTCCCCGGGGCTCACTGGGCACGTGAGCCGTGGTGAGAGGCAGTGGGGTTTCCAGCTGAAGGCTGTCCCTTTACCATGGCTGCTTGTCCTTGCTGGTGGCCCTGGGGACCCTCCCCAGCTAGCCTGGCTGGACGGGCAGAGCTCCGGGCTCTGCTGTCAGACAAAATGGGAACAGCGCAAGGGTGCAGCGAGGCCACCC
>NW_010433725.1:0-294 GCF_000710305.1 Buceros rhinoceros silvestris | reverse complement strand
TGCAGCCTTCCCCCCGTGACAGCCGGGATGCCATAACGTCCTGGGAACAGCCCGAAGGTCCCGTTCCAGCTCCCGAACTGAAAACAAAAGTGCGTCTTGTTCCCGTCCTGTTTTTCATTTTTTTTTCGGGGCCGCGGTGGCCCTGCCAGGCGGGGCAGCGCTGCCAGCTCCTGCCGCCCTCCCCGACGTCGGCAGATGCGGGGACCGACGCGTGCCGCTGCTCCTGTCCAGCCGCGCAGCTCCGTGCCAGCAGCGCAGGACTGCTGAGACTGAGGGGCCTCCCAAAAAGCCCGA
>NW_010433724.1:15737-20756 GCF_000710305.1 Buceros rhinoceros silvestris | reverse complement strand
TTAATTTAAGTGGTAAAGTTGTGAGCAAAGGCGCCTAGTTTCTTTCTCCGTTCCCTAGAGTTTCTGTCTAATGACACTGTCGGGAACCTGTGGTGACTGTCCTTTTAACATAAGCAAATAAATTAAGGAGCTGGATTTAGGCAATAGGAATGGTCCCTTTTCCAAGATTTTGCACTTGGCTAGCGCTCACTGGTAGGAGTCTTAAGTTGTTCAGTGAGCACGTCTGTGAGTAGTCTGATGTCTTGTGCTGATCAAACTATGCCATAGACCCTTGTTGAGAAGCACATGGTAATGATTGAAACCTCTGCTACCCCTCATATCTACTCTTCACCCTATCCTCCCCTCCCCAAAAGAAAAATTATCAGAGAACAGCAGTGAGGTTAAACATCTGGTCAGCCTTTTGAATAAAGGAGGGAAAATGCATCATCAGTGATTTTGGGGAAAAGATGTGTCTGCCCATGATAGCTGACCTCTCTCTGCACCTAGGGATCTCTGCACACTGAGAACAGCAGTGCTGATGTCAGCTTGCAGGGGCTTACGTTGAGACGTTTTTCAGCCAGCCCGTGGTCTTCCAGTCAGTGCAGCTTGGCAATTTATGTGTTTTGAGCAGGACTGCCATCTTGTAGTTGCTCTTGTCTCTTGAAGATAGATTGATAACCAAGACAGAACCAGTCCAGCCAACAGACTCGGCTGACCAAATTTAAGTGGCCCCTTCGGTCGTTCTGGCAGCTTCCTGTTTTAGATATGGAAAATGGCAATCCTGTTTGCAACATATTCATCACCCTTTCGTTATAACCCAGAACTAATGTGAAATAGCAGAACTGTGCTATGGGGTGGCCTAGAATTAAGCCATCCTCTCCAAACTGTCAAGAACATGGTAGGCACTTCAAAGCAACTTCTTTTAGCTTTCTCGTTCTCCTTGTTTGTCTACCCATATTGAGTCATTGGCAATCCTTTTTGGTGCTCCAAAAAAAATTATTTGAAATTGTCACTTGAATTTTTGTTCCCCTAACACAGAGTCCGATATCCTGGAGACAAATATGATGGGAAGGCAAAGGAATTTTCTCGTTTTCCACCTTCCCCCTTCAGTACAGACAAAAACTGATTTCTTGAGTGATTTTGGTTGAGGTTTGGATCAAAGACTTTGTGTTGTAAGATGAACTATTCACACATCTTATTTATTGATTCAAATTCAGTTTGGTTTATAGAGCTGGTAAATGAACATCTGTATATAATAGTTTTCTTTGTCTGAGCTTTCTTTGTAGTGAGTTTATTAGAATGTGTGTATGTTTGTGTGTCTGTATGTGTATAAGGAACATTCTTCAGATGTATTGGGTATTCTTTTGATTTCTGTGAAAGCTTACAAACACAAACCAGATTTCTTTTCAACAGGGGAAGCAACTCTTTACTTATTCAGTAGTGGTGCACAGCAGCTGTTTGAAGTAAAAGCTTTTCACGAGGAATATCGTTCCTGGTTTATAGGTCAGACTGTTCAACAGGGTGAGTAATATAACGTATCCTTCCCCCAACTGTAACAAATGTTCACACACAGACCTTCCCTCTCTTTTCCAGTAAATTTACAGGTGTTTTTCCTAGTTGTTTGAGGCATGCTGCATCACATCCCCACCTTCCAACGTGCTCATTTGCCATCTGGATTTAACCAGGGCTGGGGGCTTTGTGGTCTCTCTTTAAAAGGCTGCCTTTGGCAGCCTCAATTAGACAGATGTTCATTTGTCTTTGAGGAAGGGGGTGGAAGTCATTCAATTGTATTTAAACTTAGCTTGCCTTGTCAATCAGACCAGCAAGTCCTCAGTGTAAGTAAAGTACGTGTTATCCTAAGGGAATGAAAAAGGGCTGGAAAGCCTTAGCTAGCGAAGCAGAGTGGTGTGTTAGCGCTCCGAGCGTTGGAATGTATGGTCTTGCTTTCTTTTAATTACCTCTGTAGTCCCCTTTGTGAGTGCTGGGATCTCAGGATAGGCCTGCTGTCTGAAGATGCCATTTCTGAAGTCAGCTTGTCTGTACCGTCCCAGTCATTCTCTGATCCTAGCCTGCCTTTTAGAAAATGAGGAGGAAACTTATGTAACTGCTTATGACAGCTTTAACAATCCTTTATCAGTAAGGATGTCACTGGAGTAGTGTTTCTCTTCCAGCATGTCCATAGACCAAGCAATATGTATTAATTCAGGAGATGAAGGTATATTTATTTTGTCCTTTTTAACTAGAAAAAAGACCATTTATAGTTATAAATAAAAGCAACCCCACCAGACATGCCTTCTTTAATGGTAATATCCCAAAGTGTGTGTTAACTTTTAAACATCCTCTGCAGGTGCATATAGCAATGCAAGCGGTATGTCTGTGAGCTTTTCCTTGCTCCATCTGGGTGTGAGCCAAAAGACTGGGTGTGCTCACTGCTCCAAATTACGTCCACATTGTATTCCCCCCCTCCCTTTCTAAGATCGACTTTGGCCCTTGGGAAACAGCTGCCTTAAGGAATCATAGCCTCAGTTTCCTTTAAAAGATGCAGGGGGGAAATTATTCCTGAATGTTAGGGCTGCTGCATCTCTGAAACAGTCCAGGGAAGAATAACACAAAAAAGCTGTGCATTTGCAGTTAAAGCAAATGATCTCGTTATCTCCAGAGAAGGGCAGAGGACTTCAGACACCATAGTAAGGCTGAACTGTTTCGAACAAATAAAAATACCTCTCCTTGGAGGTACAGTGGAAGGCATTTAAATGGAAGCTTTGAGAAAGTGGCTAGTGGATTTTTTCTCCTCCAATTTTATTATCAAAGCTTTTGTGTTTGTAAGCAGTCCTCATGCTTGCTTTGCCTCATGCAAAGGATCATGTTAGTAATACAGATGTTAGATTCGGTATCAGCTTTGTTGAAACCACCTTCTTCCCGCCCCATCTTTTGATGGTTTTAGGGCTGTTGCAATAGTGTTTTCTTTAATTATCTTACTTGTGTGATTTAAAACAAAAAAAAAAATTTGCAATTATTTGCTTTTGGTTTGCTAATTAATATCAAATTGTCATCAGTTATTTGGTCTCATGAGTGAATTTCCTTGATGTTACATTGTTTCCAATTATTTACAATTATACAAAAAGCCTGACTTAGCCATTGTCCTGCAGTGAGCTCCAGATGGACAGAGGTGTCTGTTTCAATGGTAGATCAAGTTCTTCCTTTGTGTGTAGCTTTGAATACAACAATCTGAGACATATTTTCTGGTTGATTTAAGTTTATTTTGTTCTATTAGGAGACTGCATGCAGATTTTCCCTTTACCAATGAGAGACAGTTCTAACTTAACTAGTTCCTGCCTACCTTTTCTGCCAGCACAATGTCGCCTTGCGTGGCGTTTGAGATGGAGTATAAAGGGTATGTCTGGTATCCTAAAACAAATTTATGCTACACCCGAATCTGCCAATAGAGGGCAGCTTCAATTTTCCCTTTTTTAACACAATCCGGAAAAAGTTAAAACTGAAGAGTTCTGAAACCAGCAGACATGCAGTGGAGCTTGTGCTTTGGTTTGGCAGGATTGAAAATTGTGTTTTCTCTGTACTTTTAATATAAAATCACAAATACTCTTTTCCTGCCTATTTTATTAAAATATTGGATTATTTTGTGAACAAGAAAGATTCCCTTCTCGCCCACATTCCTGAAAAACATCCTACAGCAAAAATCAATATATTGTGCCTCGGTACTAAGTTTACTTTTACATATCTGTCACTTAGATGGACGCCTGCTGTTTGTTACACCAATGGACCCCTTATTTCTGATACTTTACTACCTCAAAAAGGCAGACAAGGAGGTAAGCCTGGTTTATTTTTTTCACTGGAATTCTCAGGAGAAAACATGATTTCTGACTTCATTTTCTGCAGAAGTTATGTTAATTTTACGAAGAGGGGCAGGCATCCATAATAACAGAAATTTAATTTGCATTTAAAGCAGAGATATCCACCCTAGAAGTAGGTTTTTTGTCAGTAAAGTACATTCCAGGAGTCAGCTTGCAATCTCAACAAACTAATCACCTTCTTTTTAAGAGAAGCAGAGTATCTCTTTTGGCCTTTTGGGAGAGTCAATCCCAGAGCTATTGAATTTAAAATGATGAGATGCCATCAAACAAACTAGTGCCCTTCCCGGTATCAGTAGATGGGTCATTTTGGACAAGAAGGGAAAAAGAAGAATTTGGATGCCATGGCAGTTTGAATTTGAAAGGAAACATTGCCTTTTTTGAAACAGTATTTGTAGAGATGCTGTGTCATAGAACAGCAGCAGGATGCTCAAATATCCAAAAGCTGGATAACTAATAAATGGCTTACTTGATTTATCATGGGTATGGCAAAACCTCGCTTATATTTCTGAAGGGTATCAAAAGGCATAGGCAAAGTTATTGATTTATTGTTTATAATCTGCCAGTCGAAAAAAGAGCATAAAATGTAAATTGTTTTTTGTTTCATGGAGGCAATAATTTTACTTTATGCATCCTGAGAGTTTTTGCTCTAAGAGCTTTTCCTGTAAAGTTGCTTGCTATTTTCTGCTTTAGATTGCAAGCTGAGAACAGGCAATTAATTTTTGTATGGTGAAGAAATAAAGTCCTACTACACATTTTTAATAGTACCGTATTGTTCTGTAATTATTTTTAAATTATTTATGGTGCAAACATAATCGGTGTTTTGGTGGTCTGTTCCTGCTTCGGGGTTGCCCATCAGAAGAAGTCATTTTACATTTCTCTCATTCGCTCCTTCTCTCTCACGCTCTGTTTGAATTCAGCATCCCTTTGGAAGGTTTATAACACTTAAATCAGGGAAACAGTAAATCTCCTCTGTCTGTGGTAGAGCGTTGAGGTAGCCTGAGTAAAGGACGGCTACTGCTGCTGTTCCTGTGCATGGGAAGAGTCCTGTACTGCCTGTTACTGTCTTGGTATATTGTTTCCTAGGTTTTCTGGTTTTCTAGGCCAGATGTGATGCCAGATGAATGTACAGAGCTGTTCTGGGTCCTAAATCAGGGCAGATGCATTCCTG
>NW_010433724.1:0-15658 GCF_000710305.1 Buceros rhinoceros silvestris | reverse complement strand
AGATGCATCCCTGCAGTGCCGTGCCTAAGTTCCTGTATTCTTCAGTAAACAGAAGTCTTGAGGATTGTGTTGCAGATACCTCATGCAAGGCCAGCTTGAATGAAGCAGTCACTTCTGGCTTGAACTAATGAGTATCAAGGTACTCACTGGATATCTTAGGATCATCCATGGCACCATCCTTTGGTTTTGATAGCGTGATGCAGGATTGCTTAATGTTAATCTTCTGAACAGAGCCATCTCCTATCCAGCAGGCTTTCTTGGTTTAGGCTCAGTGCTCCTGCACAATGTAACTGTGACTGTCTTGCTTTGGGACACAGTCAGATTTGTGCAGCTAAGTTATCTTTAGGAAACAGTCTATTGCAACTTTATTTTTGCATCTCATAACCTTCTTTTTGCCATTGTTATTGTGCCTTTTTCAAAAGTAAAAAACTTTTAAATTCTTTCTGGGTTTGTTGTTTTGGGGGTTTTTTTAGTTGTTTTTATTGTGATTTAATGATGGGTGATTACTTTTATTAAGCCTCCGACTTGTCTAGCAAGAGGATTAATTAATAATGAAAGCAGTATACCCAAGTGAGTTTTTTTCATGCTCACCAGTATAATGACTTCAGCTTTGGCTCCTGAGACCATGCACTCTCTGAGGATGGAGCGCTCACCGAGTCTTTGTACTGATGCGCTAAAGGATCTTTCCAAAGGGAAGTCTGCCAGTTGTGCCAAACGGTGCTGAATGTTTATTCATTGTTGGCAACGGCAAAATTTGTTTGATGGTTGTGTCATGTGTGGGGCTATTTAAGTTGTGCCAAAATCACTTTATATACATACTCCAGCCAAACTGGAATTGACTTAGCAGAGGTAAAAGGTTAATACTGTGTTCCAGAAGCTGCCCTTCTCCTTGGAGATTTATTTTTATGGAAGGAAAGGCAAAATTTGAATGGAAGTTATGACACTGGGTTTAATCCAACAGGTTTTGGTCTAAAACACTATTGGCACACATTGACTACTGTGTCTTCTGTCATCTTCCAAAAAATCTCACTGTTCTTCACATTAGTTTCTCCCCACGTTGTTTTAAATTTGGTCTTTTAGGTGCAGTAATTTAAGAGTTCAGCATTTTGCAGGTATTTACTGATTTTAAATAAATATTTATAACTTCTCTGTAATCAGTCTGTGGATGTCAGGTGTTACCATTCAAAATACCATCTTCTTTAAAATCTTTATTTTAAAGCTATGCCCACTGCATGCATATGTATTCCTATATATGTGTAGTGTGTATATGTGTCTTAACATTGTAATAACACTTTTATAATCCCTTTGATGTATTTTCAGCAGCAAGGAAAGTTCCAGCTACTCGATCAAGTTGTGCTAGACTCAGAATACCCTAACTGCCTGTTGCTGCTGAAGTGTGCAGGTGTTAAACAGTACATACATCATGTAACAGAAGAAAAAGGTGAGAAAAAGGGGCTGGGAGGCAAAAAAAAAAAAAAGACTGGATTTGTTAGTATCGCTTCATTATAAGATAATTGAAATATTAGGGTTTGCTCTACCAAACACCCAAGGTGCTGGATGAAGGTGTAATTTAAAAACAGAAGCTTAGGCTTATAAGTTGTTATTGCAGTACTGTGAATAACAATGGATGGATCTCAGATTATCTGCTGCAACTCTAAAATATTTGTGCAGTCTTGTTGCTAGGTGTCATGAAAACAATAAACTGATCAGAGCTGTCTTATTGACACTATTGTATGTGTTGTGACCTTTGTTTGCCTTTTGATGAAAGTTTCACATCTCAATTTTTTTTTTTTTAGTGTAGGATGGTTTGGTGGAAGAAGTTAACCAACGTTCAGGATGGCTGGCCTTATCTCTATTCTAATAACCTATTATAACCCCATGTAATCACCATATGCGTTGATGAGCTCACTGAGATGTAATCTTATTAGTGATTCACAAGGCTGCATTTAATCTGATTGTGCTAGTGCATCTCTTTTGAGTAGCTGGTTTGGTATTGCCGTGGCTCCTGAAAAACTGTCTTTGCATTGAAGTTTCACCAAATAAAAGTTAATACCTAAAAAAAAAACCCAAACCAAACCGCACTCTTGTTTTTCCCCTTTGTTGCAAAGCATTCAAGCAATAAGTAAGAAAAAGCTGGAGGAGAGAGAATATGCTGCTGCAATAGGAGAGCACAAGAATTCTAGCTTTGCATAATGTAGTATTGTGGGTTTAAGTTCAAATACTTATTTATTTTTAAATAGCGAACTTGATTGGGATGTGTAAGTGTGTGAGAGCGAAAACCTAAATGGAAGAAATTAGCCAAGTGTCAATTCTGTACATAGTTTCTTCAACCTTTGTCCAGAATTGCCTTTGATATCGGGACTTTTTTAGGACAATATATGCTTTCTAGGGAAGAGGAAGAAGCTTTACAAAATTTTTACGGTTGGGCAAACCTGCAAAAGATGCAAGGCCTCAGTTTATATATTCAGCCCTTTAAAGAGCATTCTCCTTATGCTTGTTGACTTTCTGGTAGTGAGTGGAGATTTCCCTGCACACAGATGGAAATCTACAAGAGGAGGTATAGGAGTCTGAGAACATGCAGTCTACCACCAAGTGCAAAACAACTAAGCTGGCTGACCCTTGAGCTCCTCCAAGGAGTATATTGATGTATATATATAAGAACAAGTATTTACGTGATCTACAGATAATTGGGAAGTGGCTAAGGAAGGTGATGAAAGAATGAAAACCCTGCTAAGAAGTAAAACACCAGACCTCTTCATTGCTGTGTAGAGCATCAGTGGAAGGCGGAGGGGGGTGTGGGGGGACACAACACAGCTGTGAGTTTTTCTTGGAAGATTTAGGTGCATAAGTTTAAGTATTTCCTGTAGGAATATACAGTATTCCTACTGCATACTGCAGTAATATAGGGCAGTTGCTTCTCCCAGAAAATCAGTTTGAACTTCAGGGCGCAACATGTATCCATTGAAAACTGTCACTTTAAGAAGAGAGCAGGATATCTGGGCAGCAAAAATAATGTTGGAATTATGGGCTCTTGTGATACTCCTGGATTTCCTAAAGAACCTTCAGAAAACACTCAAAAGTCAAAACTTGCCCAGTGAAAAAGGTTGCCTATTACCAGTGATACTGAATATAACTCAGGTGAGTTCTGACTTTTGAGAAGGCTTCTTTAAGACAGGTGCATCCGAACTGCAAAACCACTTTTGCCTTCCAATGAAGCAATAAATACTTCCAGTAAAAACTGTTATTAATCTTTTAGGCAATTGCTGAGCCCTACAACTTGTCTAACACCAGCTAAGGAGCTAGGAGCAAAAGAAGGGATACTAGTCTTCTGTGCACCCAATCTGAGAAGGTGAAAAATCGTGCCAGATCCTCTTGGCTGTCAAACTAAGTCGTCTGTACAGGAATGTAGGACAGGGTCTGGATTATTTTTCTGAATGGTTGCTTCCTCTAAACAGTGGTGCTGTCTTTGTGCAGTATTTATGTTATCTTCTTAACAGCAAAGTAAAAATTAAAAAGTATTTACTGTAGGCAAGGTATTAGATCATGGTCTAACCTCTGCATCTATTCTGAAATTGTATTTGCAGTTGTTATCCATCAGAGCATCCTCTGATAAACTATATTAGTGAATATGAGCTATATGAACCATGTAATAGTGAAGATGCTTTACTGCTTGGGTTTTTGCATGGATGTTTTTAATAACATATTACGTACACCTATAAGTTTGTGTCATTTTGTCAGCAAATTATATTAACTATTGAAGAAGTTGTGTTCACTTCCTGGTTTTTCTTTTAAAATGAAAAGTAAAAATTGCTTTTGTCATTAAAGCAGTATTCACATGCACACACCAGCTGTATGTGATGTTCTTGGATGCTCCTAAGCATGTACCTGCTGCTTCTTCTCTTGTTCAGTTTTGGGTCAGGTTGAAAGTAACAATGGAGCTTGTTCTTAGGATTTCTTTTGGTTTTAAAACACCAAGCATATTGTTGTACTACAGACACATTGACGCTTGCTTGCCTGTCATGTACAGATCACCTTTCCGTTCAGTACACTTCTGTGTGTTTCATATTGTCATGTCATTTATTTGCTTTATAAAATATCAGTATTATGACTAAGTTACTCTTTTTTAGCTCTAAGACCTGTTGTCCACTTCGTAGCCTTTCTTGTTTAAGGAGTAGGGCTCCTTAAACATTCTTTTGTAAGATTTAGGGCAAGAAGTGTCTTACCATGTTGCATCTTCTGCAGCTCTGATCTGTTTAGCAGAACCTAACATAATTATTTCACTCTTAATCTTAAAGAATTTAACATGTATCTAACAAATTCTTACCCTAGAGTGCTCACAGTTGATACTTCCTGAATTAGCAAAGTCCACTTTGCCTGGCCTCAGTGTTGAAGGGCACTGAAAATTCATTTTGCTGGGTTAAATTCCTAGTTACCTGCTTCAGTAGTTTGAGAAAGGATGTGCTACAGCTCACTAAATCTGGATGAGGAAGGTTGTTTGCTAGTAAATTCAAACATCAGACAGAAAGTAGAGAAGGTTTAAGAACGGGTTGTGAACTCCACTTCTAGAGTGTTACTCTTTGTTTTGCTTTGCAAGGCAAAAACTGCACTGTGATCTTGTCTGATGTGATTAACATGAAGAGCCAAGAAAACTTACCTGATTAGAATAACTAAGTAATATTGCCAGGCTTGTATTCCCAGAAGGTAGGAAAAAAGGGGGCCATATGAGTTTCAGAGTTATGGAAAACACTGAGAAAATGGATGTTAAAATGTGCTTTAGGCAGTTTGCTCAACAATACATCAGGGAAACTTCCAAGTCTACATAGCGATTACCCGATCACTGAACATGTTATTTAATTGTAGAACCACTTATATTCCATCTGTATTTCTCAAACCCAATCTTTCCAGATGTCTCAGACCAGTTTTATAGGCACCAGACACATTAGGGAACAAAAAGCTTTCCAATATATACTCTCATTATCAAACATAGTTGCTAACTCTCACCAATATCAAATGTGCATCACATGTTAAATCCACGTTCCAATATTGAATCCTTTTGTCAGCAGTTTGTGACTTTCATAACTCACTTTAATTCTTCAGAGGACTCAAATATTGTCAGTTTCTAGAGTTTAATGGTCAAAACTGCCAAGCACACGAAATATTTTCAAACAAAGTGATCTTGGAAGGGTTCAGCGTAATTATTTTCACGTTTTAATGAAAACAGCTTCACAGTTCTACTTTTCCTTTCCCTAACTGAGTCACTCTGAATCATGCTGTTGTGGGGGAGTCTGCCTGGGAACCCAGACTTGTATTACTTTTCGGCATGGATTGGGGGATGGTGGCCGGAGGATGTCTCTTCCTTGAACTTTCTTATCTAAGAGAGGAATCCATGAATTGTACTCACTGTACTTGGACTCAAACCATGTTAGCTCTTTGAGAAGCAGGTTCAAGTATCCGGAGCATCTCCCGCATTTTCTGCTTCTGTTCTTTCAGAGCCATTTAGAAGGTTTTAAGTCCTAAAGGCTGCAGCTAGCAATGTCCCAGCTAATCACTTTACCTGCAACTCATCACTTCATGAAACAAAATGTGTGTTAGTGGGCCCTTTTCCCTTTTACTCTGGAGGAGTTTTTTGTATTTTACTCTTCTGCAACCATTGAGATAGCTTTAATCTTTATCTTGTAAACAGTTTTCCTCCACCTCTCCATACCCCCTACCATGTATACACAAAGAGCACATAATAGTTAGCTATTTGTATGCAGTTTGAAAGAGCCAAGATAAACCCCAAAGAAGGTAATACTGAAGGAATCATTAATATATTGTTGTTTGCAAGGGGAGAAGGAAACTCCATGAACTGAGTGTTGGATTATGATACCAGATCAGAAGGGGACATGAAACAAATGTAGGTATTTATGGCAATGGTGTACAAGAGATTAAAACTTACTGAAATCCCTGTTAAAGACTGAAACACAGTGGGCTCTAAAGTCCCCTGTGAAATCTTATTAGGCATTTCAGTCCGTTTCCAGAATGTAGCTTTCTGTGAATTAATACTGAGTTTTTATACTGAAATTTCTGTGAGCCTTTGTAATTTTCTCTCTCTTTTGCTTCAGCATCATGATCTCACATATCTCCAGATAACTGATCACATGTGAATAGCAAGTGTTCTTGATACCCTAGCTATCACAGGGGACACACTTTTCTGAAATTTATATATCATTGAGTTAATTTACGTTGCTTGATAAATCATAAATGAATCATGTACTTCCTCCCACAAGGAGTGTGTTTCACTGTTTTGGATTCTATATTTTCTTTTGACACTATGATAAAATATATAAAAGGAGGATAGAAGTAAAACTTTTGCTTTAGTCACGCTGTGAAGTGAGAGGGGAGAACTGATAGAAAAAGGGTGTAATGACTATCTCTCTGTTCTGACCCCTTACCAGGTGCTAGAATTCAATAACAAAAGATTGTATTATGTTAATAAAAGAAAAAAAAAAAAGTCAGTCTTGGAACCAACTTTTTGTGCTGTGAACTATGTAGTTAAAAATGACCGGTCTGGTGACACAGGTCAGTGAAGGTTTGGTAAACTACGGGATCTTGAGAAAATTCTTAGTGAATTCAGGCAGCCCAAGATTGCACATAAATAAATAAAATACGTGCTTTGCTGGATTAGGGCCTAATTAAAAAGTTGTCAAGTTGTTCAGACTTGTGCATATCAGCTCAGTCTGTTTATTTTTCCACATTTCCAATATTTTTGAAACTTACCGCCCTGATACCAAACATGTGCAAGATGCAAATTAACTTTCATGCTGTATCTCCAACTTCAAAGATTACAAATGTATTGAAAATGCAATCCAAACCAGTCATGACTTTCTTCCCCTTACTTGTTTTTTCTCAGAGGTTGGCAGTCAGAAATTCCACAAATACAGCCAAGAGAAGACACTGAAATGGTTAAAGAAAAAGGTATTCTGTTTCTCATTTCCTTTCAAGATAGCTTTGTTTGTAAAATGAGAATGCTTATTAGCTTGTCCATATCTGCTTTTGAGCCATATGGTGTCCCTTGCTTCAAGGTACATGTCCTGTACACGAAGGACAAGCATCACAGTAAGGTTGTGGCACTTGAGATTGTGATGAGGTATTAGAGAAATGACAGGTTTGTTATGTTTCTCTTTCTGATGAGCCTGGCATGAAAGGAATTCATGGAGCGCAGGGAGGCAGAAGCAGCAGCTGGTGTTCAGCTTGTCACTGTGTTCTGTAGGCTTTGCATCAGGTGAGGGGCTTGTCTTCTGCTTCATCCACTTCACAAATTTTTAATTATGCCATGCTTTAAAGCTGGACAGAAATGCCTTGGTTTTGTGCTACAAATGGGTTTCCTTGTGAAGCTTTGGCAGTTTCTCAGAATGGTCCTGGTATGGTTGCTGCTCTCCTGACGCAGTCACGCTGTTCAAGAGGTCTGTACAGTATGTGGAAAATAAACTAGTGTTACATTTAAGCTTGACGTTGTCTGTGTTTTGGTGTAAAGGTGGCGAATCTCATTTCACACACACATACCTGCTCCTAGTATGATGCCACTTCGTAGAGAAAGATGGTATGCATCACATGATACAGAGAAGCCTTGTCATTAAAATTGATCAGCACATGCACAAAATCTGGTCTGCTTTCTGCAGTGTTGAGGCATAGAGATACCTATTTCTCATGAATACTTGAATCTTTACATTTGAACAGGTATCTGTGGGGTTGAAAATACCTTCTTTTGCCAGGTATGGTTCTGTTAGATCCCATATAGAGTGCCCTGTAAAGGCAGTCCAGCTGAGCTCAGGCATTCTGTGTTCTCTGAGCAGCTGTGTTTCTCACCTGTATAATCATGGCTGTTGCATGTGAGTAGCTCAGCTCATCTTAGGGTGCTGCAAAACTGGTGCTGTGTTGCCAAGGCAACATGTTCAAAGTCATGCTGGTTTCTTTGGGTTTTTTGAGCTCATCTGCTAGTCATTACAAATGTATATTAAATTTCACCACAGTCCATAACTTGAGTGTTTTATATGCTTGAAACAAAATTACAAGAGCTTTGTCACTGCGTTAACATGCACATAACACCATTGATACAGACGTGTCATTCTGTGGTTTCTTTTAGGTCAATCAAACAGTGAAAGCACTTAAAAGCAACAATATAACTGTAGGTGAAAGGGTATATGCAACTACATTTATCTGCAGTAAACAGATCACAGATACTGAGGAAGGTAAGAAAACTAAACATTGTAATGGATTCCATTTTTGTGAAATCACAGGCATATGTGGAGATAAAACACACAATTAGAATATAGAATGTTTTAAAATTGGCCTTTGCAGTAAATTTATTCCATGTACATAAAAAACACACGTGACCGTGTGCCTTGACTTTTCTGAGTTCTTTGGTACCTTCATCAAATGAAATTGTAATTAACAGCAGGTCTCGGCTGGGATTCTTTTAGCTTCTCCTTAGTTCAAGGAGAAGACGCTGTTCTCGGTGAAATATATGCTGAAGTGCTTTGCTGAACTGAGACTGCCTTGGACAATAAGACACGTTTATAATATATATAGGTATTTGCCCAATAAGTGTCTCTGTATTAGGACAGACTTCTTTTTTATTATTTTCATTAGCATGCAAATGTTCCTCATAGAATTCTCCAAAAAGGGAGGGGATCTTAGGAAGTCATAGTCACAGAATAAAAGCTCCTGGTCCAAACATTACTTTATGTGACAAATATACAGAGTGCACAAGTATGTCCAGATTAAGGGCAAAAACTTTAGTAATACATATATTAAACTGCCCTGAAATTGACAATCCTGGTACCAAAAAGTCTGGAGTGATCCTGGTGGTTCTAGTAATCCTTTGCCTGGAGAGTGCAATGTCTTGAATGTTACTGGTATATGAAGTTGTGTAGAGAAACCTGAAAATGGACTCAGAATAAATTCTTTGAATGTTAATAAAGATTAAGAAAAATTCAGAACAAGACAAACAATGAATTGTTTATTATTACAAAGACATTCAGAAGTCTGCATGCAGCTGAAAAGAAAGGAGAAACAAAGCAACTTGCTGACAAAGTGGAAAATGAGTTACCAAGTAATGATATCAAAGGAAACAACATAAATGAGATTTAAGAAGCAACTAGACAATTTTATAGAACAGTGATTGTAATATATGGTTTTTAAAAAGAGGCAAAGCTGCAAAACTTGTAAGTAACTTTAACTTTACAGTAGCTTTTCATTCTTTTCCTCACTCTCATTTTTTAAAGAAAGGGAAGATTGTCCTGACAGCTGTTTTTAAATACTTTGTCTCTGAGATTTGTAGATAAGTAGCTGATTTGCAGTGTTTTTTCCACCTTCCTCATTACTTATAATAACACAGATTTAATAGTCTTTTTAAAAGCCTTTTTTACATCTAAAAGAGCAGCACTGAAATAGGGAATACCGGGGGTTAAAAGTAGGTAAGTTTTGAAGGCAGTCCCACTGTATGTAGCAAGGTGAATGACAGGAAGTCAAATGGACCTTACTCAACACTTATTTTTAATAAGACTAATTTTCTTGTCTGATCCTTTCACTGCCATGACAGTGCAATTTATTTCTGTAGAGAATTGGGCAAGACAGAATTTCAGTACCTTGTAAATAAATGGGTGCATGTAGTTAGCATCTACAGATGTTGTAGGGCAAAAATCTGGGAGGATATAATGAGAGCAAATGGGGAAGCAGGGGAGGTTTAACATGAAAGACCTGAATATTTCTTTCAGAAGACAAAGAAGGGAGGGTCGCAAGTGTTCCTGATGTTTGACAGGAGGTTAGTAACAAAGCAAGGCTGGGGCGGGAACACAGGCTCCCTAGAAGGCAAACAGTGGTATTTTAAAATTGGGAAAGGAAGTTAGTGAAGACTGCTGTAGGGCAGAAGTGCAAAGAGAATGGGTTTTATATTTAGTACATAATAATAATAGCAGTTGGCTTGGACTCACCATTCGGTGTCATAATGCAAAGACTGAAATGATGGCAATATTTCTCTTAAGGGATAAATTGGACATATTAAGTGCTGAGGTGAAAATGTCTTGGACTGAAGTTATTTCTTCTTGTCTCCTGAACTTCAAGTGGGCTCAGGGAGTGACAAATCCTTCATGAATCTAGGCAATGGAGGAAGGAAAAGTGCAGGTAGAAGATCCTAATAACTTGATGTCAGTGTAGTGGAAAACGTGTATGCTGGAGTCAGTTCGTTAATGCTTCCGGCTTCGATGCCAGTTTGCACTGGGCTTTTTAGACTGAGAAAACGAAAAGGAAGCTGTCTCTGGCACAGAAGAAATAGTTCTTTACCACCCTGAGGCTAGTTTGCCACATGCTTCTGAACTCTCTCAGTGTGTGCACATGAACAGATAGAGCTGGCCTGTTGTAGTTGGAATTCAGAAGTGAGATTTTAGCTTAACGTCTGTCAGGCAAATACTGCCTATGCGTGAGTGCAGTTACTCCCTAGCAGCCCCAACAACAGCAGGTTTAAAAGATCCAGCCCATGATCAGTAAGTGTCTGTGTAGAACGTGATCAGAAAAAGATCTGGTTTACGATTTCATTTTATAAAAGGTTCACTTTTTTTTCCCCAGTCTCTCAGAGAAACATTTATAGCAGGAGTGCCCTGTACTGAAAACAGCTTCTAGTAGTTCATATTTCCACAGATAATTATCCCGTCTTGCCAGTGATGTTTAGATAGGCCTTGGCATTTTCTGTAAAGTACTGAAATTAAGTACAAGACTTTGAAATAGACTCATTGTCTCATGTAATTGTTTTCAGTTGAAGCCAGAAAGTGTACTTTAGTACCGAAGCCTTTGCCAAATAATTGTAAGATCCAGATGCTTTAAAATTAATGATTGCGTGTTCTGTTGAGTCAGCTTTTTACTTTTGCAGGTTTTTTAAATTTAATTTATTCGGATAAATACATGATATGTAGTATTCTTAGAAAATGAACAGCTTTTGTAAAGTACGTACAGCAGATATTAATAACATGTGCTGACAAAGTGAGTGTAGTAAGTCTTCACTTTATAAATAAACCTGCAAGTGTCATATAACATAAACTACTCAACACAGAGAACCATCACAGTGTATCCATTAGAGGTCTCTTACTATTAATTCAACCTTATAATTTATAGCAGTGCATGCAACATGGCTAAGGTAATGTGGCTGTGTAATGTGAATGTTCTTTTTCCTTTTCCTTCCCGCTCCCTGCCCTGTTCCTGAAGACTATGTACGGTATGCCCATGGGTTAATATCAGAATATATTCCGGAAGATCTCAGTAAGGAGTTGTTAAAATACTTAGGGTAAGTATTGTTCCAGCTAGCTGCTAGTTCTTTATAGCATGCAGTAATGTCCTTTCGGTCATTTCTACTGAATACTGAGATTTGTTCATCAGAGTTGCAGTGAATGACACAATGAGATTTTATTTGCCACACTTTAAATGTCCTATTTTTCAAGTGTAGATTATGCAATTTCTGTTGTTCCTGCAGTGCTAAGGACCATGGGCTGGAGGAGAGGTGTAATATAGAAGTCTGATATGTCTGTTATTGCATCATGAAACCTTGAGTAATGTATCCCATTTTAAAGCAAGGCAGGGACAGAATTGTCAAGTACGAGCAGCAGAGCCAGGAATAGAATCCTCATCCCCACTCCTCTTTCCTTTATTCTATTCACTCAGTGCTGCTGGGGTTCGACTTCACATATCTAACCTGTGTTAGTTTATATTTAAATCTGGAAGGTGAGCCAAGCATCCTCATCTTGGTGTTCCCTGCCAGGAGCAGACTTTGCTTGATGCATCACTGGGACCCTGCACCTGTCCCTCAGTTCAGTTCTGTTTGAAGGGGTTACTATAGTGGCCTATGGAAAAATGTGCAATTTGCAGTTTGAAATCCATAGCTTAACAGTTTCATTGAAGAGACGTTATGGGCTTTATAATACCATCTTACTAATAGTCAAAGATTTTAAAAGTAAGATGGAGATCTCCTGTTTTGGTTACCAGAACTAAGAACGTTTAAAAGAGCCCATGTTTCTGTATGGTCCCTGACTCAGATAACTAAAATGGAGCCAGAAATATGGAGTGCATGAGCTGTGTTTTTTGCAAACGTGTGCCACGTGAGCAATGATAACCAAAGCAGCCTTTCTTGGGAAGGAATTAAAAGCCTTAGGTTGTGCAATTCCATTGTCTTAAAACTTAAAATCTTCTGTTCTACAGGCTCCCAGATCTTAGAAGCCCAGCACCAGAGCCACCACTGAAGGTAGGAGGACATTAAATGTTGACAGATACATTGTGTTGTACACTGATTTCTCTGAATTGTTAGTAAAACTAAGCTAGGCCAAGCAGTGGGCACAATGCAGTAGATAAGCTGGCCTTGTGAAAAACCAGTCTGAACAATGCAAGAAATTTACCGGTCACTTCATATTTTTTAATGAGGAATATTTTGTTTGGTTTTCCTGTTTAAAAAAGGGGAGGTTAAGAGAGAGCATATTTTATGGGTTTGGTCAGCAGTCTTTTCATACGTGTTTTGCTTATTTAGTTTTATTGGGTTTGATGGGACAATATGACCTCATAGATTTTCTTCCATAAGTAATTTATGAGGACCCTGAAAGGGACCTCCTGAGTCATAGATTCCCAAACAATGTTGGATAATCTCTCATACACTGACTGTTCTTCACTGTAAGTCTCATTAGGATTTTTTATTACCATTACTTCTCTTGGAAGACTGTTCTATAACCTCATTCCTCTGATGCTCAGAAACCTTCCTGTAAATTCCACCTTGAATTTATTCATGGCCAATTTATTCCCCTGCGGTTTTGTGCTAACATTATCATCGGTTTATTTAATTGAAATGTCTCTTTTCCCTCCCTAACGTAAGGCAAGACATATATCCTTCCTGTTTTCATTTTGTCAAGCCAATCTTGGTTGTTTAAGATGGGTTCTCCATTCCCTCATTATTGCAGGAACATTTCTCTATGCCTATTCCAAGACGAATTCAATTGTTTCAAAGTAGGTGAGCAGAATCATGTAGAATTACTCATGATAAAACCTTTACCAGTACAATGTGATGGCATTCTTCTCTTGTTGTCTTAACTGGAAGTACTTTATCTCATTGCATCTTAGAATTCCATCTGCCACTATTACTGTGTGATGTACCAGATAGCTCACAGTCATGCCATGAACAGTTAAGACACACAGTAGGTGTTTTTTTCTACTCCACTGCAACTTTCAGTTGATCAGCATTCAGATTTATGAGAAATTCATGTTCTTAGCTCATGTGTACATGGCTTCGTACCTCTCTACGTTTCATCCATTTTTAGCGTTTACGGTCTTGAAGGTTCTCTTGACTTTCCCTTCAGAGTTAAAAGCTCTTTAGGTATTCATAATGCTACTCAATGGTGTTCACTCGGCAAATGTTAGCATGCCATTATCTTTAATTAACAATTAATGATTATTTTGAATAATGTTGTTCATGACACTCCACTAGTAATATCCATCTGATCCAGTGACATCCCTTTCTGCACTGTTTGCCTTTGTTTCCCTTTTATCCAGTTTCTTACCTACCTTAAATTCTTAAGCAGTCTTTGTTTTCTGTGCTGAAGTGGCACCATGTCAAATCCTCTGGCAATCCTTTACGTTTTCTGTAACCAGAAACTGTGTTATCTTTGAGAAAAAAAGCTAAGTCGATAGGCATTACGTTTGTTTAGTTTTCATTACATAATTCTTTTTTCTTCTTCCACTTTTTCTGCCCCCACTATCCTGCTGAGCCTGCTAACACTTTCCTCCTCCTTACATATAGATGGGTGTTTGGCTGTTCTGAAGCGATATGGTCCCTACTTGATAGAACAGTTGCCAGGCTTTGCCTCTGGACTTGCGATTTCTGAGGCAGTCTCCCAACAGTGTCAGCATATTGAATTTTACTTCGGTTTTGAATAGAGTTATTTCTATTATGTTTTCTGCCCCTGTGTTTAACCTCTTCATCTTTATTGAAAACAATTTACTGAAACAAAAGATTTATTCCATTTTGGGGTTACACTTAGATAAGCTTTAATATCTATCCAGTCTTTACTGTATAGCAGCTTCACTTTTTTGATTCCCTTTTTGCCTCTGTGGCTAAACAACCTTCTGCTATTTGTTTTAATTTCCTTTCCAAGTCTAACTCAGCTTGACTTTTTGGCAGTTCTCACTTTATCCCAGTATTACCTGACCCCTAAAACAATTTTTTTTTTTTTGGCAGTCCTTTTTTCCCCATTCATTGTAGAATTCTGCTTACTCCTAGTATTTCCTTGTTCGGTTGGTTTTTGGTTTTTTTTTGGCAGGGTGGGGAATATATGTGCATCTATGTGAGCAAGGGGTGCATTCATATAGTTTAGTCTGAGAAGCTCTTTCCTTCAATATGTTTTACCTTGTTTGAAATAAAAGATCCAAAATCACTTTTTCCATCTTTTTCTTTTACATTCCAAGTGTCCTCCTCACACATCAGGTCCCCTTGCTTTGACTTAGAGAAGGCATATGTTGACAAGATTTGCCCCTCTAGGATCAGGAGTCCCACTTTTGATTATCCTTTCCATTTAATTTAAACTGAGGCACCCTGTGTTTACTGAAACTAGGTTACTTACTACACCGGCCTTTCCTGCAATGTCCCTGCTACTTACTGAAACAAAGTCTAAAATAACCTCATTTCTGGCTGTTTCCGTGACTGTTCTGTTAAGCAGTATGTCAGCTAGCACATGCAGGAATAATTGGGCCCTACTGTTATTAATAGCATTTGTTCTCCAGTGTATATCCAGCGATATAAGTTATTTCCATGTGGTTGGACAGTTGTGCTGGCTGCACAGTTACTTGGCCCTTTGATTCAGTCAAGAATTATCTTTATGCATTGTAAGAAATATTAAACACACATCAGGAGCCAACTGATATTCATTAGCCATACAAGCATGTTACAACAACTTATTAAACTACATGTGATGTACATTGCATATTGTGCACGAATAGCTTTTATTCCATTGGGATAGTTCTGAGAATCTATTTTTAAAAATAGTTTTATTTCAGCAGTTTGGATACACAGGAAATGAGGCTTAGAACTGTTCAGCTGTTGGGCACTGGAACCTTGCTGAGGATCTGATTAATTTCCAGAGCACTGACCAGGCTGTGTATGATGCTTCTGTGTTTTAAGCCTTTGCAGCTTCAGAGATTAGAACACTCCTTTATTTCACCATCTCAGAGGAGCAAGACAGGCTTATACTCTGGAATCTATAGTCTCTTTCAGACCATTTTTATTCACATGCATGGACATTCCTCTTCATGTGGGGAAGGTGTACTGACAGACATAGTGTAGGATTATCGCAAATAAAGAAGGGTCTAACATGTATTTTGTATTATCATGAAGTAATTTAGAAATGATAAATTTCTAAATAAATAAAAATAATAAATAAATAAATAAATAAATTCTGAAGGGAGGAGAGATTTAGAAACTTCAGTGGTTAACAGAAAAGCTGTGACAGATTCTCTCTCCTGTAGTATAAGAGTAAACTGGGTACAGTCTGGACTCTGTGATTTAGTGATTAAATCAAAATTACATGTTCCTTGTATTAATTGTAAGCCATTGATCTTGGTCTGTAATCGTCGTACTGTCCGGTTTGTTAGCACA